>NC_061061.1:2280417-2346066 GCF_021917145.1 Hypomesus transpacificus | reverse complement strand
TGTCCCTATCAAATCCCTATAAACAGAGAACATGTCAGCGCAGTGATGTTTAAAGTGACACACCAGGGTGAGGCTGTTTCCGTGGCCTGCTACATCACTTTAAATAACAATTAGCGGTGTGAGCAACACAAAACACAGGAGGAGGGCGATGGGGAATGATGGAGGGATAAAGGGATGGAAACAGCAACAGTTGATGGAGGAAAGAGAGAGCTTTGTGTGTGTGTGTATGTGTGTGTGTGCGTTTGTGTGTGCGTGTGTGGGGGGGGGGGATGCTAGGGATGGACTCCATGCATATGTGACTGAGAGCTCTGCAGAATGCCCCTTCTCGTGTGCAGTACCTACCGGTGCTTTCCAATGCTGGGCGTAGGAGAGCAAGGGAGGAGATGGAGAGAATAACAGAGTGAGAGAGAGAGAGAGGGTAGGGGAGAGAGAGAGAGGGTAGGGGAGGGAGAAATGAAGGAGGAAACACAGATGATGACAAGTGACCACGGGGCATGATGATTAGGTTAGAGCAGAAAGGGAAATGAACACAGGAGAATTACAAGACTGGAAGATGAATGAGTCATTAGTGGAGGTCTCAAAGGTGTCTGGTTTAGTCAGTGATGTGTGTTTATTTTTACAGTAGAGATGGAAGGGTTGAGCCATGTAAACAGGAGGTCCTACTCCTTCTGGTGTACGACTACATATTTCCCCTACAAGTTGCAACACTATCTGGTTGATTCTAGCACCCACCCTGAGCTCAACTCTGCCAACTGTCAGCCTGAACAGGAGCCTGTTGCAGTGAGGATCATGGCCACTAGGAGTCCCTGTTCCTCCACATGCAGGTCCATTCCTTGGGTGTGGCCTGGTAGAGGCTCTTTAAAGCCCTATTTCTGTTTCAACACATATTGAGGAGCCGTCTGTCAACAAGACTCCATAGCTGCCTGCTTTGTACCCAGCCTAGTCATGGACACATTGTTACTGCTGACAGAGACTGTGAAGCGATTGATGATCCCAAAGAGTCAAGTAGGCCCCCTGATGTTTATAAAGTGTGTATGTGTGTGTGTGTGTGTGTGTGTGTGTGGGTGTGCTTGTGTGTGAGTGTCGTTCCTCAAGGTTAAAACCGTTAGACCAGTCGACACACTGCCTGACTGACATTTCCTTGTCACTCTAACTCTAACCCACTCTAACCCTTATTTAGATCAAGCAAAGGGCTTTGTCCAAATAAACACACACATATATGCACATTATAAACATGTGCTTACACATGTGTGTGTGTGTGGGTGACAAACACATGCACATAAGACTATACATTTCCTTTCAGCAAGTTACAGTTCTGGGAACGTGCATACGCCATTGATGGATAATGCACTCTTCAGGCAACAGTCAGTTTACTGTTACAGAATAGTCATAACTTTGTCAAATGGAAATGTGCCTCTCCCCTCCACACCTAACCCCTGACTACCTGACCAGAGAAGATTCATGGTGAGCTGGGAAAACCTCTGGAGATAAGGGCTTCTACAGAACCACGCCCTCTTATAACTCATATGACTGAACTCATAGGCCATGTTAATGATATGATGTCTCAGTGGGAGATGCCTAAACAGAGGCTGCCTCACAGAGATGGCTCAGCCCATGTGCTACTGTTGCCCCCCCCCCCCCCCCCCCCCCACCACCAGGCCCACTGCCCAGCCAGCAGAACCAGCCTCAGAGGGAACCTAAGCACATCCAGATGTCTGTGACTCACTCTCACACGTTAGCAGAAAGCTCTCGGAGAAAAGAGAGCTTGTGTTCTATCGGGACCAGAGCATGTTAGCAAGGCACATCATGGAAATGAAAACAATCGTTTTTTTTGGTGTGGTCCTTCTGGGGTTTTTTTCCATGTGAAAGGAATGGGTTTCCTTCTACAGGGAGAGACTGGGTTTCCCTGAGTCCTCAGACCTGTTCAGGCTGGGGTACGAGGGGCTGGTAACAGGGGCAGTTTGTCAGAGGCAGAGTGACAGCAGCCAGGGGATTTTCACATGTTCATGAGGGTGTGGCAATCTGTCAAGGGGGTCATTTCTCATTTTTAATGAAAAACTCCCAAGGCCATGTTTGAGTTTCTACCTCCACCCTACTTCCACTTGCACGTCAAACCTCCCGTCCAGCCTTCTGCTCCACCACTCCACCTCTCTTTTAGGTGCCCCAGGCCGATGAAATGAAAGCTTTGTAGCCCCATGTTGGGGATGGAAGGGGTGAGGTAAGTGAGACGAGAGGAGTGACAACCGTGAGTTTACAAAGTCCCTCAGACGAGCCAAAGTGGATGGCTTGAACTGCTACCTGCACGTCCTGGTCTAGAGGAAATAACCCTGACTTTCATCTGGAATCAGGAAAGAACAAAAAAAACATCTTGCCAGCAACGTCACACAACAGGCCGCATATGAGAGCTTCAGTAATTACAGCCAGAGTGATCTCGGGAGCCTGAGACTTTGGCCAAAGTCTAAATGTTAACCCTGAAAACAACACACAGCCAAGCCTGCTGCGGTTGCGGGCCAGTAGGAACGATGATTCACTATAGAAACATCTCAAATCTGCCAGCACGTACCAGTTTATGGGGTCTGGTCCTTTGACAGCTACTGTGGTAGGATTACAAGAAACCAGAAAACCACTATTCCATTTGGGGAAATGTACCTGACTGTTATAGATGGCTTTGATTGAAATGATATTGAAATGAGTGTGGGTACTTCTTGGGAAAGTGTGTGTGTGTGTACAGTTTTCATGTGTACACGTACAAAGTTAACAGGGACACACTGACAGAGAGACCTTACCTTTATCAAGTGTTTGTTCACCCATTTGGTGAAGGTTTTCTTCTGGACTCTATCCCGTTCATCTGAAAGACACAACCCAGATAGGAGCACGTCAGACAGGGCGAGGAGATGAGCGGGGAGGGCAAGATGGAAGAGGAGAGGAGGATCATGGGATGAGGAGGGCAGAGAGGATAGATAAATACCCAGTCTAAATTTAAACCAGTGTCTCGTTTGACCACGTAACGGACACAATAAAGCAATCAAAGATTGTCTTTGTTTTGGTTGTCTGTAACGAAGACAATGTATCACCTGGTGTGGTAACACTTCTTATGGCCAGTGTGTTAGTAATTTGTGTGTGTGTGGGTGTATGTTCTGTCTGGTGAAGGAGTGACTCAGGCGACAGTCATGCATACAGTAACACACTCGTTCAGTAGCCTCCTTGTTTCTGTAAGAACACACTGCACTGTCATCACAGTCTTCTTACGCCGCCGCTACGCAGCCGTGAGACACACTATGAAAACGTGTCATTAAGTCAATTATTTAAACGACCACAAAGTCATTAACAAAACATTAGCCAGACCACACCTGAAACATGATCAAGCTTGTTACGACGACAAATAAATAAATAAATGGGAATGAGATATGGTTCCCTTGGTGAAGAATGCAGAACATCTCAGCCTTGTGTTGTTATGAGACCGGCCCTCACGGCTAACACACCTGGAGACACCGGTAGGCGTGCTGGAGCACCCAGTCATAAACCCCAGCCCCCAGACAGTACCTCATACTGGTGTCTAGTCTCTGCAGGCCCCGCGTCTGACACAGCTGCTGCTTTATCAGAGGTTGCCTCGATGCAGTGAGTGAAGTGAACTCTGAAGTCCTGGTCTTCAGTCAGCATTGGTTACACGGTTGGAACAGCAACACTCAACATCACCATTGTGAACACACAACCATTACTCACTGAGGACGATAACCATATCAAGTCTCACTCTACAACAAAGAGAAGAGTATGAGATCGTTCACAATCCCATTCAAATGCCATCCCTCGGAGACTATCCAGATAGTGACTCATTCACTAGCGTGCTAAGGATGAGCCAGCCTGATCTTTATAACGCTTCTTATCACAGTAATAAGCTCATTTACAGGTGATCCGGTCTCCATGGGGCACGCCCAGCCATTAGAGCTGAATTACAGAGCTGCTGAATCACATGTCCTACGGCTATGCTAACGCTAACGTTACCAAACCCTCATGCTAGGCTAACAACGCTGACACTTAACAAATACATGCCCTGAGGCTACGCTTTGTTTTCCCAGATGGGTGTTGTCAACGGCGGCCCGGACTGCGTCAGAGAGCGCTGCGTTGCCGCGGAAACGGGAAGGTTTGTTTTGGGGACTGTTCAAACTTTGACCCCCTGGTTGGGCTGTGAACTGAAGCCGACCTGCGACGCTGACTGCCGTCCTTCCCTCTCTACTTCACTTCCTCTCCTGAGAGTGAAGGGTCACACCCAGGGCAGTGCTGCTGATTAACTGACCATTAAACACAAATTGCCCTATTTCCCAAACGGCGGCCCCAAGTCTCCACCGATGTAATCCTCTTAAAAGTTGGCCCCCCGGTCATTCAACACTAGAGACCTGATCACACCTGAGACTCAAACTCAAACGGCTGCAATTAGAGAGCTTTCGGAGAAGGAATATGGGGTGTGAACACAGGGAATCATCAAACGCTGTGTAAATAGGCTACGGCGGAGACCACAGTGTCAGGTTTCGCAAGTTCGCAACAGAAACTGGTTTGGAGGGGGCGATCCACCTCTGTGGTGTGCGGCTCGTACCAGCATGCACTGCAGGAGTTCTGCTGCACACATCAACAAAGATGTCACCCTGAGTTGTACCTGAACAATACTAAAACAAACACAGGACTGCAAAGGGCGGAGAAAGTTCAGATTTCTCCGCCCCGCAGCTAGTTAGGTCCTTGATGTGCCATAGAGCCTGTCAACACAGGACAAAGAACATTTTGCTGGACATCTAAAGCTTGGACGCTGAGTCACCCCTCTGTATATACCTCCTTTGCTTTTCATCTCTCTCCCTCTTTTCTATGAATGAATGGACGGAACCTGGGTGTGAAGAATGATTCGACACACGGCAGATATTTAAATAGCATGCCTGAGGTAACCCTAAAACACGTAGTTCCCTGAAGTGTTGATGGATAAACATAAAGGCATAAGACCCTTAGGTTAGTGAATCAGGTCTTCCGAACCAATCGGATCAGAGAGCGCCGCCTGGGAGAGGCGGGACATTCTCTTGTGGGCACCAAGAGCTCTTCCTGGATCACTTTCACCTCTTTGCGTTCAACCTTGGACAAATAGAGGTTCAATGACCTGCTAAGATCTCTTGAAACGGCCACACGGAGAACGACACGACTTTCGCGGCAGAGTCACGTGTCCTCGTTCAGATATACCCCAGATAAAGACACATGGACACTGCCTCTCAGTCTTTTCCAGAGTTACACAGTTCCAGGGACATGAAAGGCCTCTTAAAGCCCAACCCACCACCAGGCCACAACCCTGAACCTCAGAAGGGGCTTAGAACAGCCCCGGCAAAGAACCTGAAACTCATCCAAACCTGAAATTACAGCACTTCCCAAAAACCTCTCTGTCTCTCTCTCTCAGGGAGAACTCCCTCAACTCCCTCTCACAAAAACAGCAAACAGACAACACAAGCTCACAAACTCAAAAATCAACAAACTGAAATATGAAGCATGGCTTGGAAAACCCTGAATGCGGAGATGCCCTTTGTGGGAGGTGGAAAGCCTCAGTCCGTCTCCTTTGAAATGTGATGGGCTGTCATACAGGTACCTTTCCTGCCATCCGTGGCCTTGAGCATGCCCTGGTAGTAGGCTTCATCTGAGGAGACCCTGTCTCTGCCCGCACTGCCTGACGAACCGTTCCTGTACCTCTCCATGCTGCCTGGCTGAGTGGCCTTTCAATGAAGGATAGGCTTCTATGGTAGCTTAAATCCAATGTGTGCTCCCAGTCTTCAGACAGTCTCCAGTAGCAGTAGTACTGTAATCTCTCTCTGTCTCTCTGCTGTCTGGGTCTTCCTAGGTCTCTTCTTTAGACAGTCCTCTAGTCCTCCAGTTTTCTCCAGTCAGAGCATGCAGTCCTGTGGCTAGGATCCAGTCAGCACTTTAGAGCTAGGCTGTCTCCTTCACTCTCTGTATCTCTCTCTCTCTCTCTCTCTCTCTCTCTCTCTCTCTCTCTCTCTCTCTCTCTCTCTCTCTCCGTGTTTTGCTGTGCCCTTCTTTTCTTCTCTCTTTCCCCTTCCCTCCTCCTTTCTTCTTGTGGTGCCTGCGGATGGGAGTCTGGACCTGTCCTGGTGAGTGTGTGTGTCTGCCCGTATGTGTGTTGGCTGTCTGTGTGTTAGGAGGACATTGTGGAACTGACTAAGCCACGCCCCTTCCTCTGCCCTGTCATATCAGTGTGGCAAGGAGCACAGGAAGGGGGTGGAGACAGGAGAAGTCATCAGGGGGAAGGTGTGGTGACCACTGTCACCGCCGTGATGCTCAGACCACACCTGCACACCCGCTCGCTTTCTCCCTCCCTCACACACACACACACACACACACACACCCACACTTACACACACACACCCATGGTTAATTATTACTGACTCATGACAATCCCCAGGCAAAAGGTGTTAGGAGAAGAAGGAGTACGAGACAAGACAGGCTGTCCTTTCACCCAAGGTGGTGAGGTGAGTAACCTTGAAAATGTACTGTGTGTAACCTCTTGCCACCAACAGCATTCCAATTCAACAAACAGACATACAGTCCAACATTCTCTCCAGAATTCTCTCATCTCAGGTTCAGAAACGACATGCTGTCTAATGATTCCATCACTTCATCCCTCCAAAGCACAGATACCTCCTTATTCAGGGATTAGCAGTTAGAGACAGGGATATGTTATCTAGAAAGCCTCACATGGTACATGGCACAGTAGGTAAATTGCACCATATCCCCCAGCCCTGTGGTTCCGGTAATATCTGAACTAGAACACATCTCTCCTCCCTGTCCATTCCCTGGCATAGAAAACATTAGCACTTTAGGCTGTTGCAGTGAACACCAGGTTTACACACTACCTGTAGGAACATGAAACACTTATGTGTGTGTGTGTGTTTAAGTGTGCTTGGTGTGTGTTTACATTATCACCAGCCAGGTTTGCTAATGTGCAGACACGCCTTAAATAATAACTTTGTCGTTCTATACAATGTTGAGGCAGGCAGAGGTATGAAGGAGGGGCAGGCTGACTTCAGCCAGGTACAACACATCCTTATCCAACCTGGATAAAAACGCATCCGTATCTCAACTCCTCACTGGTCCCGTCCAGCATTGAGAAGCATCTGATTTAGGTAGTGCATGATGTGAAGGGACAGTAATAGCAAATGCGTTTAGCACAGCATCAGTTACTACGCAAGACCAGAATTTAACATGGTTGAATTTAAATGAAAGGAAGAGAGAGAGAGAGAGAGAGAGAGAGAGAGAGAGAGAGAGAGAGAGAGAGAGAGAGAGAAAGAGAGAAAGAGAGAGAGAGAGAGAGAGAGAGAGAGAGAGAGAGAGAGAGAGAGAGAGAGAGAGAGAGAGAGAGAAAGAGAAAGGAAAGGGTGTGTAAGAGAGGGCTATCATTAAGGTCAGAACATGCTCATTACCCCACTCCCTCCTGTAGGGTTTCTGGGCATGGTTTCTGAAGGCCTAGACCTAACTCGAGCTATAACTTCAGCCCTAACTCTAGCCCTCACTATCCCTCACTTTTTCCCTAACGCTTGTCCAAACTCTAGTCCTACGTCTCGTCCTAACTCTAGCGTTAGCTTTGCCCCTTCGTCTAGCCCTAAGCCTTCCAGCGCTGAATGAGAGACATGTTCCTCTGAAGGCTCGGCTGTAGCTTTTCTGGTGGCTTGAAGGCATGGATGTGCGTTGACTGGCAGCTCATTATGGAACTTGTGGAGGGGGGAGGGGTCTGCCTCGGGGCTGGGAGAGAGACACTAGTTCAAAAATTGTATCATTTCAAGGAGTTGGAGTTTTAAAAACCATGTATCAATATCTCTGTCAAGCTCCATATAGGTCAAACAATGACGTTTGATACGAACACCAGTCCACTGCCTCCACTGCAGTTCCTGATCCTGGCAGAGGGGTTAATGGACAGGCATGAACACAACCTATAATCAATAATAATTAACCTCATATCCTGCACACCTTACCTGTGAACATTCAGGCTTTGCAAACTGAAGGAAAGGGTTACCACAGTGTCACCCCAGCTTGGATGACACATACGCTATATAGCCACACCCCCACTATGTCCTTGTGGTGCTGCTGAGGGTCAAAGGTCAGAAGGACGCTATTTCACATTTCCTGGACACTTGACAAATGTAAACAGAGATGAAAGGAGAGAAGCATCTGTCCGCCTTGGGTTTCATGGCATGGTCCGTTGAGAGAGAAAGGTCTAGAAGAAGAGGGCACACGCCCTTCATACCAGAGCAGGGCGTAAACACACCCACACACACACACTCTAGGATTCGGGATTTGATTCCCTCAAGTGACCAGAGAACGCCCCCTTCCACGTGCGAGTGGGAGCGTGTTCAGGTGCCCCAACCTGCAGGGAGAGGAATGTTAACACAACGTGCAGCAAGCAGGACCCACCCTGAACACACGCTAACTGGGAGAAGAGGAGGAGGTGGAGCAGAACAGGGAGGAGGAGGACGAGGGTGGAGGAAGAGGGGGAGGTAGACCGGGTAGATCTGGGGGGAGGTGAAACAGGAGGCGTAGCAGGAAAAGAAGGAGGGAAAAGAGAAAGACAAAGAGAGGGAGAGGGTCGGCTGTATCAACCGTCTTCCTATCTGTTTAACGACTAAAGAAGGATATGCTCGCCATAGCCGTGCTCTGACACACTGTCCTACAGCTCATCAACCTCCTCGATCTTCTGTATCTTTTTCTGGGTTCGTATGCCACCATGTGAATTAGGCCAGAGGTAAAGCTTTAAGCCAGATATAAGTCCTTTTCTATGGGACAGCCCAGCTTAACTCGGACAGCTGACTGCTAAAATAACTAACTGGTCTGCGGTCCCAGGAAACCCCCATCTAGGCCTCTCTCTCTGTCTCTCTCTTTCTCCCTATGGATGTATTTATTTTCTATTATATCTATTTATTTATCTAGCTGTCAATCTAAAGCCTCTAATTATCTTTCTATTTGTCTTTATGTAGGGCATTGACCTATTCAGGTGATACAGGCCTTGTCTCCATCTGCTGGTAAGATACATCAACTACACACAAACGACAACCTTACAACTCTGTAAATACCCCACTGACTCAATATGCACAAGTAGCATTGCTTCTAAGAATCTCCACCTCAACCGTCACATTATATTATGGGATGTTTCCAGCTGTAACAAGGGGTCTGAGTGTGCAATGATTCAGTTACAGACCAGAAGTTTGAATGTGGAAAAGAAAGGGGAAATTGAGCGCCGGTTGCCGTGGTGACGTTTCCAAACACACAGTAGTAGTTCCCGTGGTGGGTAGCGTCTCTCTGACTCAGATCTGTATTAATAGAACGCGGAGTAGGGGGAGGTGGAACGTTCTCCACTCTGCAGAGAACAGCCCGGAAAAAGACCAGACCGAGCGTTGAACACTAGGTGGCAACAAATCACAGTGACAACACCGGGCGAGCCGGTGAATGTAATGATTATTCTAAAACAGTACCAAGCAGGCCTAATGTTAACACTGGACATTCTTAGCATTTAGGAGCATCTGTGCAACAGAGCTGTAGTCTCTAAGATAAACAGGACCGAAACTCCATAATGATGTGTTCACAGGGTGGTTTTAATCAATTGCCCCGTCTAAATAGAGGATAGCTGATCAATCACGTCCATACTCATTCACACCTGTCACAACAGGACCAGTGATCAGTAACTCCTTTGATCAGAACAGGCTGGATCTGACCACAGGATGCAACAACAAGATCAAGACACATCATTGAGTTATTACAGCTAGAGCCCCTTCAATGTATATTTGAATGGTTTTCTAATCTGACAGGAAATTACTACACCTGGTGAGCAAACCTCAGAGCACACAGCAACGCACACACATTTGTGAGTATAAAGTACACACATCCATCCATCCACCCACCCACACACACAAACACACACACACACACACACACACACACAGAAGCACTTCACACACACGCATGAACGCACACCCTAGACAAGTAAACTATCCCTTCAACAGGACCTAATCATGTCTGATCTGGTTAATAAGTAAACTGAGCAATCCTTTTGTTAGTTTGAAACACAAGACCAAGCCCACTTTAAAGGCCTGCCATTCTCGTGAGAGTGTAAGTGCTCGTTCAGTGTTCTACCAACATTCATTAGAGGCCATCATTTGGACAGAGAACAGCTGGAAGTAATCACCAGGACATCCGCTGTGAACTGAATGGGATCCTGCATGACGTGCACACAGCGATTAATGCTCGAGAAAACTTTCCATAAGTACATTTATCGATGTTATGTGATGAAAAGAAAATATAAAACCGGAAATAATTTCCATATTACTTCTACATCAAATGATGTACTGCATTAAACTACATTTTAATAACTCAACAACTCGTACAAATATGTCGTATAGGAAGGTCGCCGCACGGCACCAACTGGATGACAACTTTGGGAACGCCTACTGTCCTACCCTCCTCCCAGTCAAACTCACCTGCACAGCACATCCTACTGTACAGATATCTACTTCTTTCTCCGTAGCTTATCTCGTTCAAATAATCCCCTCGTTCGTAAATCATTCCGTAACTGCACGTTTGGTATGGCAGAGGGGCTCCGGTAGGGGACTCGTGGCTTTCCTCCGCTTTCATGTTGTCAAAGAACAGCAGACACGCGCTACTCGTCCTGTCAAAATGCACTCAAGCGCTAGTCTGTTGTCACCTTCCTACATGCCCTTTCGCTCTTCGCACCAGCAGCAGCGATAATACATTGACAGTAAAAGACGAGCCTCTTTTTCATGGAGGAACATTGTGCCGGTATTTAGGCCCAACCCCACTCATTCATTTTGACAACATCCACGCGTATTTGTTTGGACTTTCCCTGATTCGTTTTCAATGGTGCTGCACTACACAAATGATTTGATGTCAAATATTAGATTAGGATTAATACTAGTGATCTATGACGTTAGACAGTATGGGTACTGAATGTTTTCTAAATACATTCCTCATTATGCCGACAAGGGGTGTGTACGAAAGTGTCAGTTTGCATTCAATTTACCAAAGCCCTTACAATCCTCCATGGGACCTGGGTCTGAGCCAGATGAGACATAAGGTTTATACACACACACACACCATCATTATCATCCTTTGCCCAATTTATTTGCATGAGGTGTGGCATCCCATTTATATTTGCATCAGGATTCGCACACAAGCAAACAGCCCATGACATTATCCCCAGATAACAAATGGAGAAAAAACATGGTTCCTTCCTACTTTTCTGGAAGACAGTACTACTCTCTGCTGGGGCCTGCCTGCCCAAACCCAGTGGACAGTGGAAACACTATTAGACAGTTACGGTGCAGGGAGGTCAAGTGGATTGGGGATGTTAGGAATGTACTGTTTAGAAAGACAGAAGGTCTCTGATGATCTCGGCAGGAGGTCTCAGCAAGAAGAGAACCCAGTGTTCCCACAGCCTACAAACCACACATGACCATCCATCAGAACATGTCTGGACGACTGGTTTCCATGGCTGTTTAGGAAGTAGGGGCCTAGGGGTGTTATGGGATTGATGGCTAGTACCTCTAGCTAGCTGAGATGCAAGATGTCCAGGGGCAAGGGACTAGATGGCTAGTGTGCTATGTGGATACAGGCTGGGAGGATTCGGACCAGGGGGTGCTGAGAAGTCCCCTTAAGGAAGATCTGAGGGTTTAAAAAGAAACTGTCCACAGAGTACCGGAAGGCTGGTCATTGTTCCTGCAGGACTCATATAGCCTGAGTAACGCATAAAACCCCTTTCCCCCCTACCCTATTTCTCTCTCTCTCTCTCTCTCTCTCTCTCTCTCTCTCTCTCTCTCTCTCTCTCTCTCTCTCTCTCTCTCTCCCCCCCCCTCTCTCTCTCTCCCCCCCTCTCTCTCTATCTCTATCTCTATCTCTCTCTCTCTCTCTCTCTCTCTCTCTCTCTCTCTCTCTCTCTCTCTCTCTGTCTCTCTCTCTCTGTCTCTCACACACACATACACACTTTCTATCTGTCTTTCTCAATCTCTCTCCTCTCCACATCATCTCCCCTCAGGGAGAACAGAGGGACATCTGAAGCCAACAGTGTGTGCCAAACAGCAGGCTTGACTTATACCCCACTCCACCCCTCTATGGACCTCCAGCACATGCTCGCCGTTTATCTGGGAGCTGGGACCTCTGTACCAAGCCAACCCTGCTCTGCCTAGGGTTCTATAGCCATTGAGTTGCTGGAAAGATCTAACTGAATTCAAGCAAGTAAGACATTACCGTTTTTCACAATTGCTAAAACACTAAACCCCATTCTCTGAATCAAATGTTCAGTGAACTAAACCAATTTGTCAAATCAGACACTCTTTTGGCAAAACTCTAAACACATTTTCATTCACTAAACACATTTTGCACTGTGAAATCACTTGGGCTGTAAAATGGAAAAACACAGGCGGCAGACAGGAAACACAACTACAACACAGTTGTCATCTGTAAAACACAATGACTCAAAATTGTTCACACTTGTTTCTAATGCTGGTTTGGGACAATGTCAGCTTTCACCGTGGTGTCCGTATACGAGAATAGTTCAACATCAAGCAGCATTTTTTACTGTAAATGTTTGCCTTCCACCATACAGCCTTTTTCTCAACCCAATTGAATAATTGTTCTCTGCATGGCGGTGGAAGGTCTATGACCAAAACTCATATACCAGGGTACATTTCCTATAGGCAATGGAATTGGCCTGTGGTGACATAGGTGTGGAGTGTTTTCATGGCTAGATCTAGCACACCAGAGGGTTGATCCCGTTTTTCTTTGTTCTTTGTTGACAGTACTAAGTTGTGATGGTTACTGTAATATTTTCTAATCAAATTTACAGTATTTGTGTAGCCCTTTTTACAAGCATTGTCACAAAGGGCTTCACATATGGCCCCTCAGTAACTGCCCCTCAGCCAACCTCAAGCTTCAAGGAAGACAAGGAAAATCTCCTAGAAAAACTCACTAGAGGAGAAATAATTTAAGAAACCTTGGGATGAGCAATTCATTGAGGGATCCCCTCCTCCAGAGACGGTTGGCAAAAGAGAGGTGCAGAACACAGGCTAAACATAGTTAGACATCAGGAAAGTGTCAATGGGTGTTTGCGTAAACACCAAAATCCAGTGTTTCATATTCCAAAATCAAATGTTCTTTATTACTACAGTAAATGAATTTACTGTGTAAAATTAAAGAAATTAAGAAATTCTCTACATTTACCTAACTCAGGGGTTGCAGTGTTCTAATGTCCTTATTTGCTTATTGCATAGAGCACATGAGTTCCTTACGTATTACTTGTCTATCAGTTATAACAAGCCTCCAATGCCTGGAGCAAAGTTTGTGGTAAGCATGTGTCCCCTAACTTTGCATTTTTGATGGATATTCCATCAAATACAATCCATTTCCTGACGCCAATCCTTCTCTCAAGGATCCCTCCCAGATCAGCCTGGTTCACATTACGGGGGCGAGTGTTTGATTTAGCCAGAAAAGTCAGAGGTTTCGGATATTGAGTTTGAATATTTTTTTTTGTGTTTACAGTTTTGAGACAATGGTTGACTGTTTCAAGAAATGTGTTTTAGCAATCGTGAAAAACTGTAATGTGACTTTGCAGGCTGCATTTAAAATCAAACTGCTTCAGTTAGCTCCAAACTAAGAAATACAGGTCTATCTAGTCCCGCTATGTTAAAAAGTCTGATGGCTTTTACAAGTGGAATGGAAAACTCCTGCTTACAATTATTCACTTTCTTCAGACAAAAAACTATTGTGACATACTGACTACTGTAGATATAGGCCATACAAACCTGTCCAGTACTTAATTCTTAGTGTGTCTGAATACAAACTGAACATGCTACATGTGCAGTACTATAGGCCCTGCAGAAGACAACCAAGCAGCAGGTCTTCCAGCATGGACACACATATTTGGAAGACCCCCCAGGAGCTTATGCTAGGCATGGTGACCCTGGACAACGGCGCACAAACACAGATGCAGAGGTCAAAGGTTGTGGGGGAACACATAGTGTTTATGGTTCAACGTGGCCACACCCCCCCCTTCCCTCTGACCTTTCTGTCAACCTCCCCGACCAGGTCAAAGTCCTGGGTGTTCAGAGGGGGACCCCTCGATCCAACAACCTCAGCCACCACAACCACAGCAGAGTGCTGTGTGTGTTCCAGTGTGTCTGATAACACGAGTGCTCTCTTCTCACTCTGAGCTCTGGGCTGACGATGGGGAGCACAGCTGTCATCAGCACAGCTGATGTCGGGAGATGGAGTTAGCCCTGTTAAGCCATGTACACCCCTACAAACCCTGGTATCCATGGTAACCCAGGTATCTTTGGTAACTCAGGTACACGTGACAACCTAGTTACCACCTGACAGTCGAGGTATCCCTGGTAACCCAGGTGTCCGTGGTAACCCAACTACCCCCCTTAGCAACACAGGTAGTTGTAACCGTAACTGTAACCAGAGAACAGGCCATGAGCATACACTAGTGATTATCTGCTACCCAACCCTGCAATACTAGAACTGGTTAGAAACATGCTAATAACCAGTGGAACAGTCCCTGCAGGAGAAACTCCTCTATCTGTTAGATAACCTTTCTCCATAATCCATAACAACTGTAACGTGATACCCTAGTACAAATACTGTTAGTCTCTGATCTTAAGTTTCATGATGTGCACTGGCACCTGGAGACAGGCATCAAAGAGCTGCTGCAGATTCCTTTGCTTCTTTGTAATAGCAGTCGTCTGTGTGTGTGTGTGTGTGTGTGTCTGTCTGTCTGTCTGTCTGTGTTTACAAGTATGAGCGCAGGTGTGTGTGTGTGTGTGTGAGTTTAAAATTTTCTTCGATGATGGTTTAACCCACCAGTCAAGTTGGAGCTAGTCCCATTGCTGGCCACACCCATGTAGACAATCACATACACACACACGCTCCCTTTCTTTCTGTCTCTATCCTTCTCTCTCTCACACACACACACACACGCACACACACACACACGCACACACACACACACACACACACACACAACCACACACAGACTTCTACAAACAATAGAACAAAGGTAGACAGGTTTGGGAGAGACAGTGTTTGTCAAACAGTACCTGACAGCCCTTCATCAGCACAACAATAAGCACGTCTACAGTTTGCGTGTGAATGCGTGAGGGTGTGATTGATCGCACGGCCGGTTGCAACATGAGCTGCAGCGTCGGCCTCCCACACAGGCCTGAGGTAATGAGGGTTAAGCCCTGAACGCGACAGGAAGGTCAGTCTCTTCCAGCGCCGAGAGGGAGAGCGTGGCTCGGGGCACGCAAAGTCCCAAGACCCCTCTCACCAGTCACGCTCCAGCAGGAGCGGGAGAAGGAATGACACGGAGAAGGAATGACACGGAGAAGGAATGACACGGAGAAGGAATGACACGGAGAAGGAATGACACTGCTCGGTTGTTCACACGTTGTGACCTGCTTGCATGTAAAGGATGTCACGCCCCCCCCCCCGCAAGCAGACCGACCGAGCGGCGTCATTCCTTTCTCAAGTCCATGAGAGCCTCTCTCTGGGGAGAGGAGTCTATTACATAACCCTGCACTTTGAATACTGTCTTAGGGTTAGAAGTGCTCCGTTGAACCCCTGCGTCCTCCTCGGTAGTAGAGCTCTGTCTTACCTTTCCTCCTGCTCCTCCTCCAGAACACCGCCAAGGTGGCTATGTGGATTAGGACCACCAGGGCCGGCACCACAGGGCCAGGGCCGCTCTCCAGGGGCATGTGGACCAGGACTGTCTTCCCGGGAGCCCGTGGGGACGGAAGGCTGTGTCTCCTCTGACTGACAGGTGGCGGAGTCCCCGAAGAGGGGAGGGGCAAGGGGGGGTGTGGCAGTGGGGGGGGGCGGCGCGGGGGGGATGGGAGGGGGGGGGGGGGGGAGAGGGTAGGGCGTCCTGGGACCGTCCCGACTGTTGCGAGTTCAAAGTGGAATCCCCCGCTCGCTCTCTTCTACTCGCTGAGGCGGAAAGCGCTGGAACGGTGTGGCTTCTCCTTCTTCTCTCTCTGTTTCAGCTTTCCTTTCATCCCTCCTCCCCCCCCCCCCCCTTCTAGTGTTACCCTCTCTGTTTACAGTGCCGCTACCTTTTTTTCCCCTCCTCTCCTGATGTAGCTGTGCTCTGCCTGGGTCTGTCGTAGATAGGCCGGACGTTTTCAACCATCGGACCCAATGTTTACGGTCAACCCCTAGGCCCTCGTTTATCTACAGTACACACACTCTTCGGCCTATTGCCAAGTCCTGCCTATAGGACTACAATGTTTACCAATGGGCCAGCGGCCCTCCCAACGCTCTAATCTCTCTAACTATTTGAGTTACATACATAAAGAACAAGGTCTGTGTCAATATTGGCAGTATAGGGTGTTTTACTTACAATTGTATTGTTAATGTTCTCACAACTGGATTCAATGTACTCTGAATCAATCCATCAGTTTGAAAACTATTGACATTCGTGTCTCTCTCTCCCCCTACTCTTTTTAAAATGATCTTTCTGTTTGTATTTCTTCTTTGCACACTCCCTATCTCTCCACTATCTCTTTCTCTCTCTCCTTCTCTGTCTTTGGTGCTCTCTCTTGCTCTCTCTTGCTCTCTCAGTATAAGTGATGCTTCACTTCCTGTACTGTAACAGTGTTATACTACTATCTGACCGGGGCCTGAGGGCTGGTCCGCTGTGTTACTGCCTCTCGGCGATGCACCCTGACTGGTCGATCAGGACGGATTGGTTATTTAAATGTCAGGGACACATCAGGAAACAGCCAAGCCCAAGGCAGTAATGATTATCACTACTCCCCCGTTGCAGGCAGATCATCCTGAACGGGTGCTTTATCTGAGGTAAATGTTTGAGCCATGTGTTATTTCAACATCACCCAGTTTCTGTGTGCTGTGACTTGGGTCATTGTTGACTCCTTAGTGGCGAGTTCCTGTGCCAATAAATATGTGTGATGTATCGTAGGGACTGAACCTCGCATTCCCACTACTGGACTTAACTGCTTGGAATGAGTTACAGTACTGTATAAACTGTAGCATGCCCCATCCTCATAACAAGAGATGCCAGGCACCATGACAGGGCAAAACAACAACAAGTAAACATCAGATGACCAGAAGAACAACAACAACAGCAAATCCTGTCAAAATGCTCCAAATTATATATTTTTGGGAGAATATATGAGTTGTTTACTAGGTTTCTATGAACAACACTTAGCAGACATCAGAGAGGGCATTGCTCTTGTGCAATAAGATAACAGGTGTATTTTATAGCTTAGACAGGCACATACACACACACTCACACACACACTCCACTTTGTCCTGACAACCTGTTGGTCTGAATCATTTCCTGACTCCCTCCCGAGTCCGGCCCTGGACTAGCACATAACAGTACACACAGAAACCCTTTAAATACAGCCAGCCGACATTTTTCGTAATTCAAGTCGACCATAGTGTGAACGCGTTTAAATATGGAAGAGAATCTCCGCTCCGCCGGCTGAAGGTCGCGCTTTAGAGTTGGAAAGTGTGTGCGCGTATGTATTTGTTAGACAGTATTTGTGTGTGCGAGTGCCGACGGTGACTGTATGAGTACGCTGTGTGTGTGTGCCCCCCCCCCTCTCTTGGTACCACAACAACATCTCACACGCGGCGTTTGCCAAAAAACCAGACGCCCCGGCAGACAGACGGACACACACACACACGGCCAGACGGACAGCCGGACAGCCAGCCGGCTTGACCTACCAGGTATGATCTTCATCTAAGAGTCGGGGACGGAAAAAAGGAGGTGGAGGTCGGAGAGCTGGTAAAAGGGGGAGCAAGGGAAAGAGGAGTGCTGGTGTTTGCTGAGCTCTGGCCCGTTTGTCCCTCAGACTCTGTGTGACAGCTTCTGCCTGCTGCTAAGGCTTGTCAGGCTGCTCCCCAATGGCCTGGTGGGGGAGGGGGTGGGCAGGGGGCAGCAGGCAGGCAGGGGAACTGGGGCAGAGGGGGGAGGGAGTGGCAGGGGGGTGGGAGGGGGTAGAGTGGGGCTGGGGCAAGGGGGGTCTGGGAGGTTATAAATAACCCGGATGATCGCACGGTCATAGTTAGAAGCTGATGGTACCGCTCTGGCGCCCCTCGCTAACGGTTGCCCTGGAGACCTAGCCAAGATCTGTCATCGCAGGTGTTGAGGATGATGATGGGTTTATTCTGACGCCGATGTCACTGGTTCCAGCTCAGCCAGGGGGTACACATCCTACTCGTCTGACCCGAAAAGTCGCGCTCTGACCCGGTAAACTGGCAGGAAATGAGCTGGCTGAGAAACGCCCTCTGACCCTCTCTTCTCACTGCTCATTCAGACAGCACATCCTCCTCCACTCCAACACCACTCTGAGACCAGAGGAGGCGGACCCGAGTAGAATGACCCAATCACGAACAGCCAGCCAAGGATGAGGTCCACTACACAAGTGCCGTGTGGAGGAAAACTAGCTTGGTGGTCTGAGAAACAGACGCACAAATGATACGTGAAGCTGTAAAAATGCCAGTGAACCCACTCGGCGTGGTGAATGACGGATGGCGTGTTCAGCGGGGTCTGAAGTCCTCGCCTCCCTAAACGCCGCCCCTCATCGCCCCCAGGATCCCCTTAAACTCACAACAGCCCCTAAATATAGCATGTTTGTGCTTGTCCATATGGCACGGGGAATTACTGTGGTGACAGTGGGAATCCCTCTCAAATTCATGTTAACACTCACCCTAATCTTAGCCTTTCGAAGAACGACTCGGGGATGGACCACGCGTTGAACACACATTTCAACCTTATTATCGCCAACATCTTGTAAATGTCGGATTCTTTGTTTTGTTTTTGTGAGCTGGTCAGTCAAATCAGACACGTTGTGAGAGGGTTTGGGTGAGGGCAGGGTGGGGAGGGGTGGGCTGGGGTGGGGTGGTGTGGTGTGGTGTGGGGAGGTCTGTTTGAAGGCCTGAGTTTCACACAGCTCAAGTGGAGACCTAAAACAACAGGAGTTGTCAATGATACCTCTGACAGGAGCCCAGTGTCTCTCACATACAGAGAAATAACATTTATCCACCTATTCCAGTAAATAAAGAGGGATATCATTCATCGCCTATCCCACTAGTATGACAATGATCATTCCTATTCCAGGCAATGTTTTACTTTTTGAAATGTTTGGATCACTTTTTCCAGTAGAAAAAATATCATTTAGGGGGTTTTCTTTGCTGTGACACATGGCGGCGGGATATGTTGGTGCCTTAAGACAGCATAAGAGATACATCCTATCCCAGCAGTGTAGAGAGTCAGTGTTAAGATCTGCTAGGTCACACCCTGACGGATGGGGGAGCACTGCTGACACAGCTAGTGTCATGGTTAAGGTCAACATGCCTACGAACATTGGAATGAATACACACACACACCGTTAAAGAACCTGGGTGTGGGTGTTGTATTGTGGGTGGGTCCAGCTCAGCGTGTTTGCCTGTGTGTTTGTAGGTGAAACGATTGCTTTTTCCCAATACTCAAGCCTTAGACAAGCAAGCCTCCAGGTTTCGTCTGTATAATTTATCCCTGAGGTCTGAAACCAGTCTGAGGCGGTTGGTTTCCTACCAACCACGGGTTCTGATCACCATCCCACCATGGTGACCCAGACTGGGAGACGTATGTTAAACGATCTGTGTGTTTGCTCCAGAGTTGGCTCTGCAGGGAGTTAGCTGTCCCTGGCCTGCTGCCCCTGTCCTAGGCCCTGTGAGGCAAGCCAGCCAACACTCATTACTGGGTACCGGGAACTATAATTTACAACTGCTGCTGTCTGAGTTTCTCCTACGAGTTTGCCAGCTCTGACTGGCAACCACGGGCTCACTGGAGAACAATTGACAAGCAGATACTGTGAGAGGGAGGAAGCGTACAGTAATAAGCATCAAACACTCCCAACTCAAGGTTTTTATCCACTCCTGAAACCCGAAGTTGTGCACTGGGTCCTATTGGCGAGGAGGGTCCGATGGCTGAGCGGTTAGGGAGTCGGGCCATTAATCAGAAGGTTGTTGGTTTGATTCCTGCCCGTGCCAAACGACGTTGTGTCCTTGGGCAAGGCACAGTACTTGCATGTACTTATTGTAAGTCGCTCTGGATAAGAGCGTCTGCTAACTGACTAAATGTAAATGAGGTGGGGGGGTTAATGCGTGCCTGTGGTCATGAGGGGTAAGGAGCAACGACACACGTGGTCGTCAGCGGTAACGGGGGAAGGGCAGCCCCCCCGCCCAACTTTGTTTTGTAAACAACAGGAGAGGACAGATTTCCTACCCCCCCCCCCATTCCGTCCCCCTCCCCCCTCTGCCTCGCCCTTCGGCTTCCATATCTGCCGGCCACAACACAGACTATTGATAGCGGCATGGCATACAGCCCGTCCTGTGCTTTTCACCTCAGAAAGGTCAGGCCTCATAATCTGGCGCTTTGAGGCTGAGTGAGTCACACACGCCATGCCGACCATGGCGGTGCCACAATGAAGCAGGACTGCTCTGTTCCGTGACTTCCACAAATATGTTGGCCGGTGGGCATGCCAACAAGAGTGGAGGGGGGGGACAAAGAAAGAGACATTGGTCTGGAGTCTGGTTTGTGAAGTCTGGGACTGGTGTTTAGTGTGACTGCAGATTACACCCCCCTTCGCCTCCTCCATCTACTGAACAGTTCATCCATCACTGCCTCCACTGTTCTCAGTTTGAGCCAAAGAGCTGTGAGCACCACGTGGTCATCCAATCACACGGGGTCATCCAATCGCATGGGGTCATCCAATCGCACGTGGTCATCCAATCACGCGATGATCCCACCTATCAGAGTGGCTGTACCAGAGTTCTCCAGGAGACCCCACTGGCCCAGTGGGCCCTATGTGAGGCGAGGCTTCAAACGTTATTCAGTGAAGAAAAGCAGAGGTACGAGTCAGAGCAGGGCTGAGCTCCAGAGAAAGAGAGAGGACTGAGAGACAGGCCCGATGAAGCAGTATAAAAGCAGATGGGCCGTGCTGGTGGGTGTGACACACTGCTCTGGTGACAGTTATTTAATTAACTCCCATTCCAGAGATGCTCCTCACTGCAGGAAGACACACCATCTACAGGGAAATCCAAATGTGGACTCACGATACGTTGGTCCAGGAATTAGGCCTAGATCTCTATAAAGCCACTGTGGTATTAATACTAGCAGGCTCACCACCATTACTGCTCAGCATAGCTATAGTCGGATATTCTATTGGAGCTATGTAGACTGAATACATGGAATTAGCACTGAGTATTCAAGCAGGGGATGCACTGTCTTGTCACTGTTCCAAAATGGGTCTTCAAAGGTCAGTAGGGGGCGGCAGTGAGTTAGTAAACACTGGATTACCCAGTGTTTAGGATGGTTAAGTGGAACCAATGTGCTTGACCAGTCCAGACATAAGTACTGCAGTAGTGTAGCATGCAACCGGCTAATGAAAAAACAACAACGACACTAGAATGATGTGACTGGCTGTCTGTAATAACAATTGATATTTTGACTTCATCTTAATAGGATTTTAGGCTGATCTGAGTCATGTTCCTGGTGAGTAACACTGCCTGACCATCCCTGCCATGAGAACTGAACTTCTAATCAATCCCAGGCTGCGCAACCTCACGTGTGGAACTAGCGACACACACCCACAATACCATAAGGACACTATTCCAATTTCCTGACTCACTTTCTCTCTCTCGCTCTCTGTTTCTCTTTCTGGCTCACATGGACCACGCACACAAACACACGCGCACACACCCAAATCAGACAACGCCCATGTGCTCTGCTCTCGGCGAATTGCACACCCATAATCATTTAAACAGTTATTTCTTCACTCCCGTTTACCAAACATGCTACTCTGAAAGGATTTAAAAAACATTCAGTCAGTGCCACAGTGGATAACATCTTGATGTGATAAGAGAAGAGAAGTGTTTCATAGCACCAGGGGAGCACGGTGAGATTCGTACATCCAGCTCGCTCTGGCCAACAACAACATGAACAAACGTCTGCAGCATTTTTTAACACATTCCAGAAGTCTCC
This sequence comes from Hypomesus transpacificus, assembly GCF_021917145.1. Lineage (NCBI taxonomy): Eukaryota > Metazoa > Chordata > Actinopteri > Osmeriformes > Osmeridae > Hypomesus > Hypomesus transpacificus. The sequence continues at coordinate 2,323,970 of NC_061061.1, read as the reverse complement.
ATGTGGGGGAGAAGACAAGAGAGGAATGAGGGGGTGGGGGGGAGGTGGAGGTCAGAGATAATACATGGTGGGCCATGGTGGGGCATGTAATTGTTGTTCTATGCTCAGCTCCCCCAGGAAAGAGCACAGGCCAGGACAACACTTCCCAGAGCCAGGAACCCTGGAACACAGGCTTCCTGGAGACAGTCTCCAGAGCACCACACCCCCCTCTCTCATTCATTCTCCCCTTGCCTCCATCTCTCCTCCTTACTTCTGAAGAAAGAATGAGGGCAGGGGAGAGGAGAGGAGAGGGCAGGAGAGGGAGGGGAGGGAGGGAGGGGGGGGGGGTTGGTCTGAGACACACCCGACTGTCAGGCAAACCAACAGATTCAGATTTCTGTGTTTGTGTAAAATGTGTGTGTGTGTGTGTGTATGTCTGTGTATGTATCTCAGACAGTTGGATTGCTCAACTTGTCACCACCACACAGGAATTCCCCTTCATTAAAAAGGGTTTTGGGAAACATGAAATGTGAACGCTTGTCGCTAACACATGAATTAGCCTTAGCCATAGAAGTTCAACCCAGGCAAATCACTGTGTATAGCACGACAGGGTAGTTCAGCATTCGCAGGGTGATGTGATAGGAATAGATCTTAGATCTTATAATAGATCTAACAGAAATGACTCTCCACATTCTATAGAGGCGAATGTGCTTCTCCCCCTTTCCAATGAACCTAATGCCCCTCGAACGTTCAGTGTGACTGACTGTATCACTGATAGCTCTTTCACACACACATGGATAAATCGCAGTCTCATCTGAATGAGTTCCTGTTCATGTACCATCTCTCTGAGAGCATTCCTAAAGAGAACCTACGTCACACGAGCTCAAAAGCTGCAGACTTAAACAGAGGTCTGCTTTACATCAAGCAATTAAAGCTAGCCCTCAGAATAACTGCCATTTACAGGAAAAGAGGTGGAAAGCAACAGTTGCCATGATGTCTGAATCCTTGTTTATACCCTCGCAAACCAAAACAATAAAGCACATGTTCGACTGGAGATTACAGAGGAACCTTCGCCACAACGACCACCTCAGCCCTCCCACTCTCCAAACAAGGGCAGAAACCCTGGCAACGTCTGTGACATCACACACACAGAAAGGGACAGGAAGTAGCGAGGGAAGTGTAGCCAAGGGAACCCAAAGGTAACCATGGCTAACGGTTCTCTGACCTTCTAAGAAGTTGGGCCAGGTCTTGTCCTCCGGTTCGTCCAGAGAGTGATCCCAGTCGTCTTCCGGCACCGAGCTCGCAGCGTCCGCCCCGGAAAGAACTGCCCTCTTGATGGCAAAGGCCTCCAGAACGTCCATATCCACCTCCTCGCCGGTCGCCTCGGTGACGGCGGCCACGGGGGGAGGTGATCCTCCGGCCACCCCGGGGCTGCCGATCATCTTCACCTCCACCACCTCCTCCACCACCACGATCTTCTTCCTCATGGCTGCTTCGTCCACAGACTGGTGTCCGGGCTTGCAGTCCTTTGGCTTTTTGTCCGAGGGTGGGGAGCTTCTGTCTGAGGGCTGTTCCGGATCCTTCTCCTCCTGCTGGTGCTCACAGGCCTGGCTCACAGGGAGGCTCCTCTCGTGCTTCTCTGTGCTGAGCGTTGGCTGGGCTGCCGACTGTTGTGCAACTCTGGGAGGCTCCCCCTGACTTGTGAGGGGGCTGGGCCGCTCTGCCTCCGCTGCTGCTGACGCTGTCCCTCCGCCAGCCGCTGCTTCCCTCGCAGAGGAGGATGTTTTGGGTTTCGAGACCTCCCGTTTGATTTTTTCAGTGGAGAGCGGGGCTGGCTCCTCCCTCTCTTTGTCTGCCGGGGCCACAGCCTGCACAGCTGCTGCTGCCGGCCTGCACTCTTCACCTCGCATTCTTCCTGCGGGCTGCCCAGCAGAGCTATCCATAACTGCTGACGCTGAGCTGGGGTCGGAGCTACCTACAGCCTTGGTCAGGACCTCCGCCTCTGGGTGGATGGGTGGCTCTGGGGCCGCCACCTGCTTCTTCCCTTTGGCTTTTTTCTTCGGCTTTGAAGAAGCACCGAGAGTCACGTCTTCGGGGGCTTTAGCCTCGGGGTGCGCAGGAGGTTTGGGAGGTTCCGACGCCACTGCAGGAGGTTGGGTCATCGCCTCAGTGAGCTGGACTTTGTTAGTCTGCTGAACAGCTACTGTTTGCCTTTCCACCCGGGTGACGGTGGTCTCTGTGGTGGACTTCACTGTCTTTGTGTGGGTCACTGAGCTGAGCTCGGAGCTGGACGTGTCCTCATGAGACCCCGGGGGTCCCTGGGTCTGCTGGCTGAGCGTGGTGGTTATCTCACTGACCGTGACGGTCTCCTCTGCCCTCTGCTTCTCCAGCAGGGGGCATGGAGGCTCAGGTTCGGGAACTGCCGGGGGATGGGCTGCTGGAGGGGGTGTTGGAAGGGATGCCTGGGGCTGGACTTGTGGTGGTGCTGGTGGGGGTGATTCTGGTTTAACTGGTGCATCTATGCGGCCCTCTGTCAGAACAGGTTTGGAGGCCTTCTGCTCCACTTCTCCATTTGATCTTGGAACCTGCACAGGCTCTTTGACTGCAGGTGCTTGTTCCTGAGGCTCTGAAGGTTCTGGAAGGTCTGGCTTCACCAGCTCAGGTTTGGCAGGTCTGACTTCCTGGGAGACATTTCCAGATGCTGGTTTCTCAGCTTTAGCGATATCCTGAGATTTGAAAACATCCTCAGACACCTTTTTAGTTTCGGTTGTCTTTTTGTTTTCCTTGGCAGTTCTGGCAGCGTTACCGTTGTGCTGTGGTGATGCAGGTGTGGGTGGTTTAGAAGGCGTAGCTGAGAGTTTGGCGCTCTCAAGCGACACTAAAACGCCTTCAGCTTTCTGGATTTCCTGAGTCACCTTAACCTGAACGGTCTTCTTCTCCATGAGCTCACTGGATGAGGCAGTGGGCGGTTTGGGGGTCTCGATGGCCACTGGGACCATCTCAGCTTTCTTGGTCCCTTGAGTTGCCTTCACTTTGTCTGTCTTCTCTTGCTTGACGTCTTTGGCAGGTGGGGGTGTTGGGGCTGCAGGCTTTGAGGTGATCTTCTCTGATGATGCACTTAGCTTGGTTTTCGGTGCCCCTGACTTGGAGGAGTCAGCTAGGACCTTGGCTGCCAGTGCACCACCAGCACCTGCTGCTGCTGCCACAACCACAGGAACGGATCCTGTGGAAGGGGCTGACTTAGACACGGTCTGTGAAACTACGGTTGTCTTCTGGACCTGGACTAGGCTGGTCTCGCGGCGTTCTTCTGTCAGGTTTGTCTGCTTTGATGTCATCACTGGTTTGGCAATTGGGGCTTGGCGAGAGAAGGCCTCCGTGGAAACTTGTTTCACCTGGCTGTCGTCGCTCACCGCATGATCCCGCCATTTCCTGGGTGGGGGCTGGGCCTGCTCGTCGGATTCCCACAATGCTCTTGGTTTGACGGGCTCGGCAGCCATCGGACGACCTCTGAACCTGGGGGTCCTATCGGAGTGGGCCTCCTCGCCGCCTGTCTCGCCAGCGCCCGGCCTGCGGTGGCGGTAGCCCTGCCGCTCGGCCTGGGCCTCCAGGCTCTCTCCTCGGGCCCAGCTCCCAGGCTTGGGGACATACGACGTGGGCCCCTCCACCTTCTGGTATCCGGCTGCCCGCGCTCCCATGGCCAGAGCGGTCGTAGGCCTCCGGACCCTCTGCAGGGAGGCGGGGACGATCTCGGCGGGCAGCCGCAGGTAGTCACGGAGATACACGATGCCCTCGTTGGTGAGGTACCAGTAGAAGTGCCTCCAGGCGAACGTCTCCCTGACGTAGCCTCGGGATTTGAGGGAGGCCATGGCCCGGATCACCTGCAGGTTCCCAACGGCGGGGATCTCCGGGTGCTTGGTCTGGGGCCGCTTGTCCTTTTTGGCCACCATGACGCCATCTCGAAACAATAACTCGTAGATGGCCCTGAGCTCGGCCAGGGGCATTACCATTCCAGCCACCATCTTGTTTGTCCTGGTCTGTCAGTGCCTGAGCGCTTGCGCGGTATGTTTGCGCGCGTGTGTGTGTGTGTCTGTATTTGTATGTATACGGATGTATCTTTTCCGAATGACTAACAGCTACGTTGATGCTGCTACGCCAAAGGAAGATGAATTACAGGATGACCTCACTCCTGGGTCTGTGAAGGGCCAGTGGCCAGCCACGTGCTCTTCTGTTTAATTAAGGTACAAATGACAAAGTCTTCTTTACTCTCTCTCTTCCGTCGCTTCTTTGGTTGCCAACTATGGCTCCCCGTGTCGCCTCGGTTTTTTGCGTCTGGCAGGGGAAAAAAAGTAGCAAAGTTTTCTTTGAAAGCCGTTGAAAAAGCCTCAAGAAGTCCTGCTCCCACTCTCGTCAGAGTGAGCTGGGAAGTGCACAGACTCTGGTTGCTCCAGCGGCAGTGAGTGAGGGAGGGAGCGTGTGTGTGTGTATGAGAGAGAGAGAGAGAGAAAAAGAAAGAGATAGAGAACGACACTCTGCTCTACTCAGCTCCTCCTACCTTGCTCCTCCACTGTTGAGGAAAAGTTAGCATGGAAAAAAAAACGCACAAAATAAACCAAGCTGAAGCACGTCAGAGGAAAGCCCAAAAATGACCGGACTGGCTAACGCTAAGTGAGTACGCTGAGTGTAAGAGAGAGAAAGAAAGTAGAGACATGTCAAATGAATGGCGCAGCACACCTCTATGGTATGGGTGTGCTCAAGCACATGGAGCTATGGACAAATGGAGACGCCCACTCACACACACACACACACTTCAAAACACACAGACACACACACTTCTCTGGGAGTCACATGCTCTCCCTTTAGGAGTGGGCAGGACCAGCAGAGATTAGTGAGAGAAGGGAGACACCCTTTAGGCATACTATCATGTACAAGAAACACACACCGGGCATCAACCGACACAACTTACACACCTACCTATCTAGTGTCACTGTAAGACTCCTGCCCTACAGAGTGGACATGAAAAGTATTTAGCTGCACAGTCCCTGCAGAACCTATATCCCATGAAGAGAAACCAGTCATGCCATATATCCCATGACATTAAAAGAACTTTCATAATGGTGATGAACACTGGTGAACACTGATGGTCGTTCTGGAATCTTGTGTTTATTTGGTTTACTTGCAAAACGTTGTGTCTGTGGTTGTCGCACTTATGAAAATGAGTCAGACCTTGGGCAGCCTCAGGACAAAGATGTTTTATGATGAGCCATTTCCTAATTTTACAAGTACATTGCCCTCAACAATAGAACATGAGTTTACTGCTGTTCAGCTCCATTCAGAGCCCAAATCTCAGCTCCTTTTCCAGTCAGCCCAGAGCCAGACCCAGTCCCAACCCCTGAACCAGAGCCCCGGTTACAGCCCGGCCAGACGTTAATGTGATGCAACATGCTGTAAGAACCTCTGCTAATGTCCCTCATTCAGACAACAGACTAGGGCAACATGCTGCCTGGTTTTAGCCAGGGAACTCAGATTCACTCTGACAGGACTATATAAAGACCTGTGCATTAGAGCTAACCTTTAAACTGCTCAGGAACATGATATCAGCTTTCTATCCCCGTAGATCACGCTCTCGCTCGCTCGCTCTCGCTCTCTCTGCCGTGCATCTGTCCCTGTCTCATCTCTCTGTGTGTCAGAGACTTGTGTGTATGTGTGTGTGTGTGTGCGCGTGTGTGTGCGTGCTTGAGAGAGAGCCAAATTAAGAGACAAAGGGTGAGCAGGGTGGAGAAGGAAGTTCATTCTATAAAAGAAGTACCTGTTTAGAAGGCAAATATATCAGAAGACACAGTAGGGGGAGGTGTCTTGTGCAACACCAGGAAGCTGTGTAGAGACGCATACCAACACCAAGCCACAGAGTCCTTCAGCTCCAGACACCAGAGAAATGTTGCCTTGTATTTGCCATGGCGACAGTCATACACAAGACATCCAGTTCTGAGAAAGTCAAATATCGCCTTTCAGAGAGGCACTCCCTGGGCTTGATCTATGTGTGCAGGACAGCTGGACACCATGTCGCTCAGCACACAGCTGTCTGCAACAGCACTGCACTCTCAGCCAAACGATACAATCTTAGGAAAATAGGTGATACCTTGAGGGCTCCCTAAAGTAAAGGCTGATTGTTTTCTTATTGTGGGAAGACACAGTGATTCAGAAACCCTTTTTAGTTCCTTGTACCTTTCTTAGAATCTAACCAGCCAGCCAACCAGCTTTTAATCACCTGACATCATTATGGCATTCACCTATTGGTTAGACCATACACAGCTCGTTAAAATAGCTCCATGTAATTAGACCAAGGGGCATATTATTATTAACTGCACCGTTTTATGTATTACATTACTCTCTCATAAAGCCCAGATCGGACCTAGGGAGACTTGGAGAAAGCCATGCGGTGGTGTTCGCTGCCACTGTGAACCTCCCCGCTGTGTTTACATATCGAGTCAGGGACAAGATGCCTTCTCTCAGAACACTCCCGTGTTTCAAACACTTTCAAATAAGGATGTGGCCCCGAGGCCTGGTGTTTGGGAGGGCCCATCCAGATGGGCCTCTCGAAGCTCCGGTCCTGTAATCTCCAGCAGGATCTCATCAGTCAGTCAGGTTCTTCAGGAGATGGGCTGTAACCCCTGATCTCCAACAAGTCCTCACAGTGCTCAGGTCTTTCACAAGACTATCTGACGACCGCTAACAGTAAAGAAAGAGGAATTCTTTGGGGTTTGCAGTGCAAACACATTCCACACGGTTGTGAAAGACACGTGTGCATGTGTGTGTGCGTGTGTGTTCGTGCCTGTGTGCGTCTTGAGAACAATTCTTATCACGATGAAACCGCTGTCATTAATCACATATTTCTAATGAAGACTATCACCAAACAGCACCACAGATACGTTGGCACAACTTGCTGCCAAATACCCAAAGCACTCATTCGCTCACCCAACCCTCTCTAACAGGCACCCTTGGGAGCTTACAAGGTAAACACGCTGCAAACTAAACACATCTGTGCTTCAAGCCAGTGGCACCCATCACCCCTCCACTACTTCTAATGGTCCAGCTATGCTCATTCAAGGTAGTCTGTATCATGCAGTCTCGTGCCCTACAACATCAAGCTGCCCAGTCAGCAGGCTTGATGGTCTCTTGGAGAACCAGACTCATGGTACACTTTTACTCTTCAACATGACCTCTGACCTAAATGAAAGGCCAACTATTGCTCCAACAATACCCTTGCTTGGACTATGCGATCGATTTGGAGCCCTAAAGCGTTATTAATACTTACCGACAACTGTTTTCGTGCACTGCCTCAACAGTGACTGTCATCGCCCAATGAAGTGGTCAGAAATATAGATGGCCAGCCAATAAAGAGGTCCCAAAACAGATACCTACTTCCTGAGGGGAGGGATGAGGGGCGGTTCCATTTGGGGGATTAAACTGTCGTGTCTCTCCAGATAAGTAGAGACGAGATAGATCATTATCAGAGCTGGAGAGAGATATAGAGATATGAATATAGAGATCATCAGAGTTAAGAGAAAAGTGCTCCCCTCTCCACACACATCCCCCACCCCCCCTTCTACTCAACACAAACGACTTCTATTCCCGGAATAGACCTGTCAGCACCAGTGTGGGGGTCCGCCTGCCAGCCTGCTGCCCAGGTCCAGGGCTCTGTGGCTGGCCACTCCAGCCCACGTGCCTCCCAGACCCCCAGGCTCGCATGCCACTTCCAGGGAGGGCAGAGGGCTTCGGAACCACACCAAAGAGGTTTAAAGTGAGCGCAAAAGGATCTCTCAAACAGACTGCCATTCGTAGTCAGGGACAGGATGACAGGGCAGATCAGAATAAAAGCGTTATCTCGAATGAATAGCATGACTCAGCAGAATCCAGATAGAGCTACCGAACCAGGCCAGGGTTGCTCCTGACCACCTAGTACACGTCAACATGAGAGGATGGGAGGCCAGCCGTCCCCTTACGACAGCCCCACATGTGAAGCTTAACGTGAACACACTCTCATTCATTCTGTCCTGGATTGTTGTCTTCACGTCTTTATTGGGACTAAAGCCATCTTACAGACTGGCAGCACAGCGAGTCATTTAGCAGACGCTCTTATCCAGAGCGACTTACAGTAAGTACAGGGACATTCCCCCCCCCCGAGGCAAGTAGTGTGAAGTGCCTTGCCCAAGGACACAACGTCATTTGTCACGGCCGGGAATCGAACTAGCAACCTTCGGATTACTAGCCCAATTCCCTAACCGCTCAGCCACCTGACACCTGCTGCCCCCCACTCACACACCAACACACACACCTATACACACATCCATCCACACACCCTGGGCTAGGAGGAAGGGGGTTACAGTGTAGCTGTCTAATGGTACAGGAGCCGAGAGTTATGTCTTCTGCTGGAATGTGATGACTGATGAACCTACAGATACTGCACAAGCAGCCAGCCCCTGGCTCCAGAATGTCTTTTATTGCTAACACACCGACATTTGCAAGTGATAGCTAGAGGGTATATTTTCAGAATTTGAAATATGTAATACCTCCCGGCCAGGTATTCCACAATACCCTGCCCAAGCCACAGCATACAATACCCTGCCCAAGCCATCGCCTACAATACCCTGCCCAAGCCACCGCCTACAATATCCTGCCCAAGCCACAGCATACAATACCCTGCCCAAGCCACAGCATACAATACCCTGCCCAAGCCACAGCATACAATACCCTGCCCAAGCCACCGCCTACAATACCCTGCCCAAGCCACCGCCTACAATACCCTGCCCAAGCCACCGCCTACAATACCCTGCCCAAGCCACAGCCTACAATAACCTGCCCAAGCCACCGCCTACAATACATTTACATTTAGTCATTTAGCAGACGCTCTTATCCAGAGCGACTTACAGTAAGTACAGGGACATTCCTCCGAGGCAAGTAGGGTGAAGTGTCTTGCCCAAGGACACAACATCATTTGGCACAGCCGGAAATCGAACTGGCGACCTTCAGATTACTAGCCCGATTTCCTAACCGCTCAGCCACCTGACTCAATACCCTGCCCAAGCCACCGCCCGACCATGGAGATGAGTGGAAAACAAACTCTGTCATATAAGTTTGTTTTTCAAAGAGGCTGGAGTTCCACAACATACTACCAGGCTTTAGCTTAGCCAGATCAGTCAACGATTCCAGTTCCACACCTGGGTTCTGGGTTAGCATGGTTAACGTTAAGATAGACACACTTTAATGCCAGGAGTTGGATACCACACAAACACATTGCACACAGTAGACTGTGAAAGGGACATAATAGGCCGTATGCAAAAAACAATTTACATTGCAAATCCCCAAGACCAAGGGAGCACCCGTACAATTTCTGGGCCGCGATTTCACTTTCATATCATGTTGACAAATTAAGCGTACCCTGGGGAGGACAGAGGCTAATGGTGCTGGATCCAGCTGTGAGGCTGCACTGGTCTGGAGGTTGGACCCAGCTGTGAGGCTGCACTGGTCTGGAGGTTGGACCCAGCTGATAAACTGCACTGGTCTGGAGGTTGGACCCAGCTGATAAGCTGCACTGGTCTGGAGGTTGGACCCAGCTGATAAGCTGCACTGGTCAGGAGGTTGGACCCAGCTGTGAGGCTGCACTGGTCTGGAGGTTGGACCCAACTATGAAGCTGCACTGGTCAGGAGGTTGGACCCAGCTGTGAGGCTGCACCGGTCAGGAGGTTGGACCCAGCTGTGAGGCTGCACTGGTCTGGAGGTTGGACCCAGCTGTGAGGCTGCACTGGTCTGGAGGTTGGACCCAGCTATGTAGCTGCACTGGTCAGGAGGTTGGACCCAGCTATGTAGCTGCACTGGTCAGGAGGTTGGCCCCAGCTATGTAGCTGCACTGGTCAGGAGGTTGACCCCTCAATGTGGGGACACGGCCCAGCTGTCCTTCCTTCAGAAAGAGCTGACCGCCGGGGATAACCTGTCAGCTCTCCCTACTGACTTCAACACCCCCCACCCCTGCAGCTCTCTGAGCAGCTGGTGGCCAGCAAGGAGGGGTGGGGGGGGGGGCTGGGGGTGGGGGGGTCTGTCGGTGAGGTTCAGTCTAGGTGCTGACTGGGGCCTTTGGAACACCTGTCTAACAACCCCTCCCCTGCCAAGGCTCTCACTCACCCCTAGGTTGGGTGGGGGGGGCAGTGAGTATCTCTGTAGAAGCCTAACAGTCATGTGACATAGCTTCTGACTCCCCTCTGGACAGGGAAGTAAAATGGATCATCTGGGATTTAAATAGCTTTCACAGGGTCAAAGGGCAGAGGGCCGAAATGCAGAGGGTGTCTGTGCGACCCCAGTACTGTCAGCTGGTGAGTTGCTACAGTGCCACCCGGAGACCGGCTCACCCATCTGAAAACTGCGCTGACCTTGATGGACGACCCTCTGGGCAGTGCCAAAGCTAGTGCCAATTAGCGTCTTGGCAAGCCAAGAGGGCTGCCTTTGAAATGCCCCAAGACTCAGAGCATCAGAGATTAACCCTTGGCACGGACACTGGGGCTAAATTAGGATGAGCCAGGCAGATTAAACATGGATGATTGGAGGGGTAGTGAGGGGCAGGGGGGTAGATGGGGGTTGGCGGGGGGGGGGGGGGGGACTTTTACAGCGTCTGCCGGTAACCACCAACGACTTGCCAAGGAAGAGAATGAAAACCAGAGGAGTAGAGGACAAAGAGCCAGTGTGTTTTCATGAGGTGGCTGAAAGACAGAGAGAAAAAGAAATAGAGAGAGAGAGAGAGAGAGAGAGAGAGAGAGAGAGAGAGAGAGAGAGAGAGAGAGAGAGAGAGAGAGAGAGAGAGAGAGAGAGAGAGAGAGAGAGAGAGAGAGAATGAATAGAGGTGTGCAAAGCATAGCAAAAATAAACACCACTGTTCTGGAAGAAGTGGGATTAAAAAAAGCCCACTGATTCTGAGAGAATGTGGTATTGTTACACCAACAACACAAAGGGCCCTGAAGCCATGTGAGGAGAACAGGGAACAGAACCTGGAGAGTTCTGGAATCAATCTGACGTTCCGGAGGCTGTTCTTCTGACTCAGCCAACCTGAACCGTCTCCAGATGTAGGATCATAAATATCAATGGATAAGGCTGGGGTTGTCAGAACTGCTGTGTGGGTAAACCTTACTTTGCATAGCAGCCCAGAGTGTGTCTCTAACTCTACGTGTGTGTGTGGCGTGTGTGTGGTGTGTGCATACACCTAAATCTCTGCTCTCCTCGTCTGTGAAAAACGCATGCCTGCAAACTCCTTGTAAAAAAGGAGAAAATCATTCCTACCAAGAACAAGAGGTGCCTGGGCCTGCTGTGACGTCAGCACTGAAGCTGAGCGGAGGAGAGGAGGCGTGGAGGAGGAGAGGAGGCGTAGAGGAGGAGAGGAGGCGTAGAGGACGAGAGGAGGGTTGGCTGACGTCAAATTCAGAAGTGGCACCGAAGCTTGTGGAAAACCTATAAGCTGGAGTGGCGCTTGAGGTCCAAAAATGACAAGTCTCTCTGTGTTCGGAGGTCCGTAAGTCACGGATCACCCGGACTTCTCCTTTTCCAGAGTGGAAAGACATGAAGTCACAGGTCAGCCCTCAACCCACCCCAAATAAGCTCTGGATCCCCGCTCTCCCTCTCTCTCACACTTCCTTTTCTTGCTCGCTCTTTTTGTTTCTTTAAAAAAATAAAGTAGAAGGTATGTGTGTGTGTGTGTGTGTGCGGTACCAACCTAACTGTGAGGTCCACTATATCATAAGTCGAGCTCTGTCTGTATACAATATACAGTATAATAAAGATCAGACTGGAGAGAATGCTGCTACAGTGTGCCCACTAACTAACAGAGCACAGAACCTCTTTGTGTGCCGTAAACAAGTTCCAGCAGTGAGTTCTGCTTTGAGGTCGGAGGGAATGTGATACAGCCTCCTCCTCTCCTCTCCTCTCCTTCTCTTCCCTCCCCTATTCCTTTCCTCTCACCCCCTTCCTACTCTTCTCCTCTCTCCCTTATCCCTCTCCATTCTGCTCTCCCCTCCTCCTCCTCTCCTCTACTGTCCTCTGCCATGCAGATGTATTGCTGACATTGCTGCGCCTAGCTGTCAGCCAGACAGAAGGGACTTCCCCTCTCCCCTAGAGGGCGCTGCAGGGAAAGAGAGAGGGTTCGGGTGGGCTCTGGGGAGGGGCCAGGAAGAGCACAGCAGGTGGGGCTCACCTCACATAACAACGTAAAGGGTACAAAATAAATGATCAACGGATCAATGGCGTGTAAATCCATCAATCGCACAGTTCAAATTTGAGATAGCCCACGTGTCTGCGCCCAAGAGTGGGGACATTTCTTGAGGTCGACTCACCGACCAACCATCAGAGCGAGCTATGGAGCCGTTGGTAGAAACAAACCGATGGATGACGCTGTAAACCAAACCCGTTCAGGGTACGATCGATAAACCAGTCAGGGTCACCATGAGCGGTGAGTGGAGAGGTTGAAGGAAGAGGCGTGGTCAGCACACGCTCTCCATCCTCCCTGCCGCGGTGGAGGACGAGGAAAGGCCTCTGACCCCGCCCTCTTCCTGGAGAGCCACCTGCGCTCAGGAGCAGGTCTTCCCTTCGCACGCTCTCCACCCTCCCCTCCCTCTCCACCCCCCTCTCTCCGTCCCCCCTCTCCTCCCCGACGCCAGCTCGTCCCCCGGCCCGACGCCTACCTTTCTTCGTGCTGCGCCAGAAGCGGTCTCCCAGAGGGTCCCCTCCGGTCTCGGGCCCGTCCATGGCGACCGCGACAAGCTCTCCGCCGCTGCACCTCTCCTCAGACCCACCAGTCCAGATTCCAACCCCTGGCTAGCCCTCCCAGCACCGACACCCAGCGCCCCGGCACGGACAGCACCGCTCCTCTCTCTCTCGCTCGTGTGTAACCCAGCTAGCGGCGAGCGCATCGACATGGCAGGATGGGGGGGGGGAGGGAGTAAGGTGCAGTGGATGGTGTGAGAAGAAGGGGGAGGGTGGGGGGGGAGAACAAGGACTTCCTTTCATGTGGTGCCCATAAAACACAAAGAACCATCCAGAATATAAATCTGAGGCCTGGACAGACTTAGTGTCGTGTCCTACTCCCTCCCTCCCCCCTTCCTTCCCTCCCTCCCTCCCTCCCTCCCTTACATTTCCCTCGCTCAATTCTTCCCGCCCCTCTATACGTCAACCGCTCGCTCCCTTGCTTCCTGTCTTTCCTCACTGACGTTGTCTCTTCGTAGGCCATCCCTGCAACCCTCCCATCTTTCCCTCTCTCCCCTTCCAAGGGCCTCATACATCTAAGAGCACCCACACATTGTTCGGCAAAGGCAAACACACTAGGGCCCTTGTCCAACAGGCCACAAAAAATCTCCGCCCTGATGGATGGACGGAGGGTGGGCATCACCATGGTGAGAAAGAGACGGGGAGAGAGAAGTTCAAAAGTGGACCAAACAGAAAGGAGAGACCCTGGAAAGCTACGGACACAGTGTCCAGCCTTCGGACCATGAACGCCAGGCCCTCTTCTGTCTGGAACCTGGTTTATGGAAAGCAATTAGGTCTTTTAGAGGCTATTTGAACTGAACCATTGAGTCGTGCTCCCAGTGGAAGGGCTGCTCTAAAGCTGAGAGAGCCAAGGTAGAGAGAGAGGCTCCAGCTTCGCCTCGCATGCCCTGCTCGTCAGAGCCGGAGTCGTCTCCTGGGTGTCAATGAGGAACCCCCCCCCCCCCCTCCTTAATCCCCCTTTGAGACTGGCCAATGAAAATGCGTAAATGCAGCACCATTACAATCAGTTGACTTGACATGTGTATAGAGCCTCTTGTTGATTGTTTATTATGTTTAATGGACTAATTTCGTTGGGCAGTACTTTGGTTTATACTCTTGTTTTGAAACGTGCTTTCGGAACAAGCCCGAATTCGCATTCGCTTTGATCGTTTCGGTTTTTGTCGACCGACCCACCAATCAACAGAGCGAGCTATGCTGGTCACAGCTATTAAATAGGATTGATGTGCTGAGATGAGGCCTGAGATTAGTGGCACATCATAAGAAAAACTGAGTGAGGTTCTGTGGGAGGCCTGCAGGGAGACATTTCACTCTTGAGGATTAAGATGTTACGATATCAGCTGACTAGACACTCCTTTGTCTTCAAAGGTCGCCCGGGGCATTAAACCTGTCTAAACTTTCAAAGAAATTGCACCACTTCCTTTTCTGAAGTTTGGTTAATGACTGTCAGAGCGCTCTATCATGTCTCAGTGTGCTAATGCGGATTCGAAAACAATTTTATGGTATTTAACGGTCATTCGGGGATTCGATTTTGATCATGTCATCTTTGTCAGTCAGCCAATCAACCAGTCAGTCAGCCGGCCAATCGGATAGGGCAACAACCTTGCCTCCACCTGGACCTCCCGTCTGTAAGAGACAAAATGGAGGAGGGTCAGCAGATGGATTGTAAAATGGAGGGCGGAGGGTGCCAGATCAAGGTGTGCCAGCCAACTGGGGCCGGGACACTGGCGCCACCCAGAGATGGGCTCCTGTTTCTCCCTCTGTTTCTTTCTCTCCCTCTGTCCCTCCCTTCCTCCTTGCCTCCCTCATCCCTTCCTCCCTGGCTCTCTCTCTCAGCCTAAGTTTCTCCCTCTCTCTCCCTCCTTGGCCTTTCTCCCTCCCTCTCTTTCTCGCTGCTCTCCTTTCTTCTCTCCCTGTCTGGCTTCCTCCCTCCCCCCCTCTGCTGTTCTGGTGTGATCGAGGCACTCCGGTTACAAACACACAGAGCAAAGACAAAGCAAAGTGACAGGGAGCAGATAGGGCAAAGCAGAGGGCAGGGTAGGGGGGGCAGGGGAGAGTAAGGTAGGGTAGGGGAGGGGAGAACATATCTCATTCTCAGGCTCCCATGAATCGCAGTCGAGCAGAGTGTCGAGGGGCAAAAAGCGCAACTGTAAAACCATCCGGAATGTTTGTGCAGTGACTCAGCCCCTGCCCTACCACGCAGGGGCGTGGCCACACCGGATCCGCTGGTTGCCATGGTGACAACACCCAGGTAAATACGAGCCATGCACACACACACAAGCAGATGCTGTCTGTGGCCGCGGTTGAAAGACAGTGGATGTTGCCACGGGCAACTCGGTCTGAAACAAAACGGACACAGGATATGGTTGCTAGCTGCCTTCTGGACATGACAGGAAGGGATCGGCATGGCAACCTGAAGATCATCAGAAGTATTTATAGATAGGCATCCCGACAATCAAGACTCATAAAGAGTATACACACACAAACACAAACACACACACAAACACTCACACACACACACTGCAAAAAGGGTGTCGAAGAGAACACGCACATTGACAAACAGCACAAGTTTAGAAAAAAAAGCCCTCACAAAGAGACACAAACACAGATGGCAATATGGTGATTTACTATCCACATTATACCCATAAAACACGCTCCATCTGGAGAGAATGAATCAGTCGCATTCTTTCCTCTGGGAGGAGAGCGGGAGAGTGACGGGGAGAGCAGAGCCGAGAGCAGAGATCGCCTTCAAAGCCCGTCAGGAACTGGTGTGCTGCGTTCATGGTCGGGGGAGTAAAGACCCTGTTCAACTGCAGCTCAGCACATCAACACTAGTGTGGAGTCACCAGTTTGCTTGTTCCCCTCTCTGCTACAATACACACTTCTCCACATGTGGCAGTCAGTGACCACAGCCAGCCACCAGGGGGCTCCCTCCAGACCCAGACACGCGGCGGGGCGGGGCGGGGGCAGGGTGTGTCCTGCAGGGCGAACATTTTCACAGCCTTGAAGTGAGTCTGCTCTGGGGCTTGTAATATGCTACATGGCGATGATACAGAAAGGTATGGAGGAAATGATAGACAAACACAAACATTCCCACATAACAAGTACAACCTGCTAAAAAGGACTCTCTGTTGACGACTTTGCAGCCAGAAACCGTGCGAGAATGTCAGCATGACTGTCCAAGTGAGGCAGAGGTAGGTAGAGGCAAAGGCAGAGGTAGAGAGTCGCTGACAGAGGAAGAGCCAGAGGCAGTCTGTGGGCGGCGGCGGAGGCAGGCAGGCAGGCAGAGACAAAGGCAACGGGGCAGTGACTGACACAGCCAATGAAAGGCCCGAGGCGATGAGAGGGCAGGCAGGAAGTGTGCGTGAGTCATCCCGCTGGAAGGCTGTCCGGTTCCAATGTGTCCTGTGTCGGTTCTGGGGGGAGGAGAACGAAACAGCTCCTTCTGTTCTCGGGGGGCGCGCGCGGGCATGGGGGCGAGGAGAGACGGAGGGAGCGGAGAGAGGGGAGAGAGAGAGAGAGAAGGGAGGTGAGGAGAGAGGGGAGAGAGAGAGAGAGAGAGAGAGAGAGAGAGAGAGAGAGAGAGAGAGAGAGAGAGAGAGAGAGAGAAGGGAGGTGAGGAGAGAGGAGAGAGAGAGAGAGAAGGGAGGTGAGGAGAGAAGGGAGAGAGAGAGAGAGAGAGAGAAGGGAGGTGAGGAGAGAAGGGTGCACGCCTCAACGTCGTCCCTCGCGGAAAGGTAGACATCTCCAGATCACATGGCCGGCTGCACGAGAGAGAGGAGGACAGATCTCCCAGAAAGCAGTGTTCCAGCAGTTGAACGACTCCAAATAGAGTACATACGTACACACGCACTGGGTACCACACACTGGGTCTCAAACACACTTACAAGGTAGTCCCCCCCTCCCCCTCCATATAATAACATATCAAATCTATAATTACACCCCCCTCCCTATAATAACATATCAAATCTATAATTACACCCCCATCAACACAGAAACATTCCCTTGCAGGCCCCTTCATGTCCAGCACCCCCAGTAACAACCTTGTGCACCACCTTGTGCGTCAGGGTGTCTGGATAGGGCTCAGTGCACGGCCTCCACGGCGCGCGCAGACAGCCGTCGTGACCCAGTGGACTTGGATCCAGATTGCTAACGCCCGGTTCTTCACCTCAGAGACATCGGGGGTCTGGCCCAGCTCCAGAGTCTCCGGGCTGGGACACAGCCCACCACGCCCAGCCTCCCAGCCCAGACTCCACAAGCCCGACGGGGCTTCACTGGTGCTGGGGTGGAGGGGTGCGGCAGAGAGCAGAAATATTGATTGTGATGAAACCATATGATGTCGTGATTTGGTTTAGTAGAGTATTTCTTGAACAGACCTATATCCATATATCCATTAAGTACAAGTGTCTCCTGTGGCAACAGGAAGGTGACCGTTTCCTGTCTCAGTGTCATTTCACGGAACTCTCGGTCAAAACAGAGTTCCTGATGAGGTCAGTGGTGACATGACTCCTCTTTGGTCTGTTGTCTTAGCAGCAGAAAAGCCCTGCTCTCTCCATATCCTCCTCATCCTGTTTTCCTCCCTGGCACCTAAAGCAAACGCACTCTGGATCTTACACACACACGCACACAGGCAGTGAGTGGAGGGGGGGGGGGGGGGGACAGAACACAGCCCAGCCCAGTCAGAAACCAAGCCAGGTCCGGTCCTGCTCAGGGAACAATGCAGGGAACACATTCTTCTCTTTATTACCCTGTGGTCATAAAAGAGCCTGGGCCTATCTGTGACAGTCTGTTCTCAACTCCACACACACACACACACACACACATTGACACTCATCAGCTCCAGTCTGACTCTAAATGTGTATCATAGTAAAGAGTGTCAGTATATTTATGTATGGTACAAAGTATAAGTAACGGTCCAGTATAGTATAGTACAGAGTCAGTTTGAACGGTTCGTCTTCGACAGTTTGCTGAGCCCCTGGAAGGCGGGTGCAGGGTGGGAGCAGGGAGGTTAACGGCCTATCAGGTTACTCCCCTGACACTCGTTGATTTATGAGAAGAATTTGCAGCTCCTTGGAGATCTGAGGCCAAGGGTAAACTATCTCTCCTCCAGCCCCAGTGAGCAGCTTGTTTTAGGAGTCCAGCTGTGGAGAGCTAACCCCACCGAGGGTGGTGTGTGGTGTTGAAATGGTACGTATGCATTCAATCTAACATTGGGATCAACTCAATACATAGTCAACTAATTAGTCTGTGTGCGTCTGTACGTGTGTGTGTGTGTCCACTGGGTTGGCGCACTATCTCTCTGTAGCATTCGAAGGTTACTGGAGCGCCCCCGGAAGCAGGCGGTGCAGTGAAGCGGGCAGTGCAGCGAAGCAGGCGGTGGAGTTTTCACAGTCCCCTATGACAAAGGTTCCGTGTAAGGGCGTGTCCAGGTGCCGGGTGATGAACTGCAGCCCCGCGGCGGTGAAAAGAGACAGCGGCTGAACACACCCTTTCCAAGAAGCAAACGACGGCAGCACACGCATCGAGAACACACACTTGGTACACACACTTAGTACACACGCCTTGTACGCACACCTTCGACGCACACCTACGGCGAGCACAAACAGACTGCCGAACGTTTGCCTGACTGCAGACTTGCCACCCCTGTAAACCAGGCAGCACGGTCTTCACCTGTGGCCTTTCACGACCTTTCACGACCTGCCTGCGTGCTCCACCCACATTCAGAGAGCCACATCTTCTCCTCCAGTGCTCCACCCACCTGGGACAAGTCCTCTCCCGGTGGGGGGCCGCGTGCTAGCATTCCTGCGCCGCGTCGAACCTTCTGCACGCACACACACACTCGCATACAGCGTGCGTTCGCATACAGTGTGCGTTCAATTACAGTGTGCGTTCCTGTCCTGGTCAAAGCATTCAGCCAAAGACAAAGTTGCCTTTCTGGTCTTCAGAACCTGACTAGTTGACACCTTGAATGAATCAAGGCTAAGTTACAGTAACCGAGGCATGACATGCTTGGTCGCAGAGGTGACTTATGGAGTACGACCTAACCTCTGACCCGCACTGTCATAAACCAGGCTTCACCCAGGTGTGACAGCAACAACCCTACCTCCCACGCCCTTCAGGTGAACAGGGTGTGGAACATTCCAGAAAGAGTGAAGATGTTTGTGGCAGTGTAAAGGGACAGGTCTCAGCCAACCCCCTCAGTGTGTGTGTGTGTGCGTGTGTATGTGTGTGTGAAATACGACTGACACATCAGTAAAAGATTTTCCAAGGGGGAAATTCCTTTCCAAAGACATTCCACCACACACACAAGGACAACTTCTCGGTTCCCCTCTCACTCTAACATCCACAAACACACACACGCAAACCCAAACTTGCCAAATATAAATGTGCTCTTAACTCAAAACCTGCCTGAACAATCCCAATCTGAGAAGCTATGCACCTTGATTCTGTATGTTTACCTCAGGGTCTAAACACGTCATGATAATGTACTGTACAGTCACTCTGTGTGGTGAGAATGCAGTTTGTGGCTGGAGTACTTATACAGGACCAGAGGGCAGCCAATCACGGGAGACCTTCTGAACAGGAGGAAGAGGAGGTAGAGGAGGATGATGACGAAGAACTCACCTGGAAGAGAGAGAGAGAGAATAAAACAGGCGTTAGATTAGGTCAACGTTCCAGTCGGGTAAAACATTGCGTATGTTCTGGATTTGTAGCGCATGCCAGAAACCATGTTTCTGGCATGCGCCGTGTTTTGACCAAGGATTGGTATTAAGGTAGAACACCTGGCTTTGGCTGGTCGGAAGGGGAAAAAATCAATGATTCCCCCTGTTACCCGTGAAATGGTGGTACCGCCTTCTGTTTGACCAATCATGAGTGAGACATTGACTCAACGTCCAATACCTTTGTGACATCAAAATGTCACGGTTTAGATCTTACAGAGGGGGAGACCCCATACTGACAGAGCAGAAACAGAACGGATATATTTATGTTTACATTCATATCTGGTCAAAATGACTGCAAGCGCAGACAAACTGTCTTTCCTCAGTCAACTTTGGTTCACTTGCCAACAGCACCATCTTCTGACCATTTTACAGAACAACATGCTGCACAGCCGTTAAGCTGTCATTTGACCACAAACACGTCTACCTTCCCAGCATGTATCATCGACCAAAATGAGACACATCATCCTTCTAGCAGATGATAAACCCTTCTGTAATGATCTAGAATGTTCCCTGATACTTACCCTGCTGTTAATGACGACGGCCACAAATCAGGCCGGCCGACATCTCTAACGACCACGTCGCAAGACCACGTGACACCCTGTACGCCGTAAGAACATCACCCAGCCTGCCCCGCCCAGCGTTCCCCCTACAACTACGTGTTGACCACCAACGATGACCTGTAGATATGTGTGGACCACCCATGATGACCTGAGAGTTTGTCAGAAGTGTAACCTACACTGTTTTAAATCATCACTGCCACCATAACCCTCGGCCTGGGGAGGGGCAGGGGCTTAAAAACGTCATCGTCTAAAAAAGGAACCCGCTTCAAATAGCTGTGGTCTCATGTGTGGGTTTACTACCTCTACAGCAGATCAGATGTTAGGATGTAAAGGATTTCCCGGGTCAACAGACAGAATAGAGCGGACGTATTATAAGATCTGTCAATCTGGGTTATATATGTTCACAATGTAGACTGGTCTAGATGGCCCTAGAATAAAGACAGGTATAGTTGGGTCTAGTATCCAGATCCTAAAACCTTATGGCTGTATGTAGCTTCGACTTAGAATGTAGCCTGGCTTTAACAGTGCTGAGAGCGACATTAAATCCTCTCTACCTTCAGCAGCTCTCCTACCCGCGTGGAACATTCCAGAATAGGAACATTTCCTGGACGAACATCGAGCAGCTGCACCTCAGCCAAGCCGCTCGCAGACGTATGTGTGTGTGCACGTATATGTGTGTGTATGTGTGTGTGAAGTGGCAGATATACAGTCAGGTATGTTGCACCGCAGAGACATCTGGGAGTACTGTCACACACGCATGGTGAGGTGTTATGTGTGACAATGACTTGGACACGTGAAAGCTGACTGTATTAGGAACATCTGTGCAGTGTACATCGTTTACTGTCGAGAATGATCATGACTCAGTTTGAAGCTAGTGACTGACTAGATGTTCGACATGGGACAAAGTGTCTGTGACACCAGGATGTACCAGTAGGGGGGGACAGAGAACACAAACAGAAAAGTACAGGTTGTCTGCTCTAGTTTGAGAAGACAATGCAACTTTCTGCTGACGATTGTGCCTACCTTATGTAGATCTTTAGAGCGTTGTGTGTGTTTGTTTGTGTGTGTGTGCGTGTGTGTGTGCGCGCGCGTGTGTGTGTGTGTGTGTCTGTGTGTGTGTAAGTGAGTGAAGGACACAGAGTTCTGCTTGTTCATGCAATATGACAAAGACATCAAAGATCTATTCTTCTGGACAAGACATTTCCCAGAGTAAGCAGCCAGCAATTAGCTCAGTAATAACAGCACGTCAGTCAGTCTCTCACAAAGAGAAGCAAGACAGATAGACAGACAGACAGTCTTACAGTCAAACTGACTGAGAGACAGGTTTAAGGGAGGCAGACAGACCTTTCACACCTGTTGAGAGTTAAGCTCCGGTACGGTGTGTTTTTGTTTGCGTTCTGCTTCTCTCTTCCCTCCTCCTTCCCTCCCTCCCTCTCACCCTCCTTCCCCCCTCCCTCTATCCACCTGTTTTCCTTTACCTTATTTTCATTGCTTTCTCCTTTCTGCACGCTACACGCCCCTGGTATCCAGTTAACCGAAAACCACAACAAAACAATGTTCTGGTCTGGTGTAGCCAGGCCTAGCCTACCTAGCCGGGCCATGTCTGGCCTTGTCCAGCTTACCTTTTGTGGAGCAGTACGAGGTCATAGTGCTGTGCAGGAGAGACCTTCAGACCCAATGCAAGGGAGACTTCAGTTTTTCTTCACCTCTTTCTCTCTCTCTCTTTGACTCTCTCTCTCTCTTTCGTTCTTTCTCTTTGTTTTGGTCGCTTTTGGTTGCAGCCTGGCCTTCCTCCCTTACATTCTCTCTCTCTCCTTCACTCACGCCACGCTGTGTGGCTCCACAGAATGGGAGTACACCGCCACCCCCCCCCCCCCCCCCACTCCTCCCTCCAGCCCCCTTCACGGCAGGTTAGAGCCGCCCTCCCTCGTAAAAGCCACGTGGGTGTGTGCGTGGGCGTGTGTGTATGTATGTGTGTGTGTTCGTGTGTGCGCAGTGCTCAAGTGCTGGATGGAAGGCTTCGGTTACACAACGGCAACAAAAGCAACGCGGAGAGCGCGACTTCAAAGAGGCGAGGGGAGGAGAGAGAGAGAGAAAAGGACAGAGAGACAACAAGTTGGCGTTCCCCCCGAGGATCGAAAGGGAACGGCGTTGCGAGACTCCTGCGGTTGGAGGTTGGAGGTACTGGGTCCTGAAACCAGATGTGTACCGTGTCAACAGCTGGCGACCTGCTCCAGTGGATGGGAGGATGAACACATCCCAACCCGGCTGTGAACACTCCTCACCGCCTCAGAGAGATCCGACTCTGGAAGGAGCTACACCCTGCTCGTGATCCGACAGACAGGCAGACAAGCAGAAAAGCAGGCAGACAGGCGGGCACGCAGGCAGGTAGAGATAGACAGGCCGAGACACAGACAGACAGACACAGCCAGCCAAACAGGCAGACAAACAGCCAAACATACAGACAGACGAAGGAAGCTTGAGAGTGTTCAGGGTGGTGTGGTATCTGGGTTCAGTGTTGAGCAGGTGCGGATGTGGGAATGAGAGCTGTTACTGTAATGATTAACGAGTAGCACCGAGGGCATGCTAGCTTCAGTACACATACACTCACACGCATACAAGCACACCTGGACACAAAAGCTGGAGAAGCCCCTTTGATAGAATTGCCATTATAAAGTGATAAAGTAATCCCAAAAGATAGTGCCTTTTCAAATAGTGCTTATGTGTGTGTATGCATGTCTGTGTGTGCACGTGTGAGTGTGCGTGTGTGTGCGCGCGCATGTTTGTGTTCTTGCATGTGTGTGCGTGCATGTTTGCGTGTGTATTTTTGAGAGTGTGTGAGTGTGTGTATCTTTCTCCTTCCAGGCTTCTCCCCAGAGTCCCACTATCACCGTGAATAGCCCGACAACAGAAACAGGAAGTTCCTCGTGATGCACTTCCTGTCAACGACAGCCGTGTCACAGGAACGCCATCCTGTCCCGCGGGGTGGAGAGGAGGGGGTTTACGAGGGAACGGTGTGAGGCCTCAGGAATGCAGTGCTGACGCAGAAAGAATGCTGTAACAGAGACAATGGCTCTTTCACAGCACTGTACGTCCAGTAAAGGGAGGACGGGATGCAGGATTATCCGACTATTTCTGGAGATAGTGGATGGGCTGAAGGCTACTGCTGACACAGTGGAGAGGAATGATGGATGTCATACAAGGACAGGGTGACACGGGTGATTCCATTTAGAAACAATTGAACACACACACACACACACACACACACACACACACACACACACACACACTGGACAAGGGCCAAGGAGTTTGATGGGATTCCCACATGACGGAATCTGGAAGAACTGACGAGCGGGTGGGAGATCCCTGATGTACCAAGATAGAAACATTCCCAGCAGACAATGGAGCTGCAGAGACACCAGCAAACACACTCCCAGGCCACGCCCCTCCCCAGGTCCATCTCCCAGGCCACGCCCCTCCCCAGGTCCATCTCCCAGCAGAGTCACAGTCAGATTAGCATCAGGTCCAGCCCATGGAAGTCCTCAGATAGGACATGGAGATTGCTGGAGCAGTATGACTCATCAGTGTGGGGGGACTGACTGACTGGCTGACTGACTGGCTGCCTGGCTGATTGACTCACTGAATGTCAGCCTCTGACAGCCTCATTATTCAGAGTCCAGCCTCAGCTCTCTCAGGGGTCAGAAACTCTTCTTGCAGTGTCCCTGGGAAAATCAAACAGTCCCTCTGAGGCATTCTGAGAGTCACAGATATTAGACTGGGGAGAGGAAACAGAAAACTCACACTCTCTCTCTCACACACACACACACACACACACACACTCACACACACACGCGCACACACGGTCCAATAGGCAGCAGGGTAAACCATGACAGTGTAAACAACGTTCATCGCTTCTTTCATCTCACAATCTGCAGATTCCATAAAAGCCATTTCAATTTCCGGAGTCTTCTAAAGTCCCCCCCGCGGTCTCTTTCCTGTCTTTGTTTCTGCACCCCCCCCAACCTGAATAAGCAGAGCCTCTACCCCCACAAACTCTCCCAGCTCTCCCCTCCCCGCATCCTAGGACCTTGACCCCCACCCTCATCCCCCAAAACGTGCCCTGCCTCCTGCCTCCGAGGCCTCCTGGCCTGCAGCAGCCAGGGTTCTGCTACCGGGAGGAAGAAATCACACCTGACCGCTGCTCTAATGAATCAGGGACTGAGTGTGTGTGGGTGTGTGTGTGGAGATATTATGGATGACCAGCTGGAAAATAACACAGCTCTGTCAGCACATTCTCTCTCTCTCTCTCTCTCTCTCTTTGTCTATCTCTCTCTCTCTCACGCACACACACACACATCCCTAACCCAGTCACCACATCGTTAGGGGCCATGTTTTGGGGTAAACACACAGGGCAGACCACACCTCTCATACCACTATCACATGACCAACCATTCATCATATCTCTCTGGCGCCTCTTCGTGTCTGAGACCCATCACTCTGCGTGTGTGTGTGTGTGTCTGTCTGTGTGTGTGCACATACACACATGCTGTAAAACTGATGATTAACAGTGCTCTGTAATCAGTATCATGGTGATAATGTGAGAAGTAAGTGTCTTTCTGGAGCTCTATTCTTACACCATTACGAGACTGGTGATAAACACACCGAAAACAGCAGCCCTACCCAGATTACACAACATCATCTGTGAATCCTGCATTTGTAAAAACATTTCTTCGTATTGCACCAAACAAAAACCACATGCTTGCCTGAACGTAATCTTCTTTAAAAATTCCAGTTTCGTCCTTTTTTTCCGAAGCACACACCACAATGTCATAAAGCTGTGAGGCCGAAAGAGAGGAGGGGGTTCTGAGGATGACAGGGCAGCGACTGCCCACCTTCCCCCTATGCCCGGCCCTGGCCTCGAGTATTTGGGTCAAGACTGGGCCCTCTCCAGGGGGGGTAGAGCCGAGGTATGTGATGCCATGCTGCTTGCCACGTTAGGGCGGGCACAGCGAGAGCGTCTGACCGCTCCCTGTGAAAACGTCCCACTCGCAGGCATTCTTTCCCTCTCGACTGCACCTCAACGAGGCCAGGTCAGCCCTGTGAGGTACTCCAGACAGACTGACTGACCGGAGGGAAAAGCAACGGAGTTCAACCTTCTATTGTGTGCCTCTTGTTGTGTGTCCTGGTCGAGGGGCACACGGTGCGTTTCCTTATGGCTTTTCAGGAGGAAACACACTGAATTGGTGCCTGGCTTAAGGAGGAGGCGGAGCTACTGGGCCAGTCAGGTCAGCTGGTTTCCAGGACAGGAAGAGGGTCCTTCACTCTTAACGTGGAGTCCCTCTCTGAACAACACTGGCACCACCCCCACCCCCTCCCTCCCTCCCTCTTCCCCTCAATCACTGCCTTGCTGGCTGTGTATACCCGTGTGTCTGTGTGTGTGAGAGTTCGTGTGCCCTCATACCCAGCCGACAGCGCCTGGGCGGGTGAAGGAGAGCGCGCGCGGTTCAAGGACGGCGCCCGAGTCTAGCTGCGGGCTCCAGGGACTCCGTTGTGCTGCAGCACGGGGTGGAGATGAAAGGGGGAGGGGCTTACGGCCGCTAGGACGTCAGACAAGCTGCCGCCCTCTGCCACAGAGATGGACTCCCTCCCCGCCGCAGCTACATGCATACAGGAGCAGCGCTGGGGGGGGGGGGGGGGGGGGGTTCGCTGCAGTGCTAGCAGAGGGGTGCTAGCAGCAGTGTTTTCCCAGTCAGAGCTGCAAGTGACTAGGACCCTTCCTGTGTTATCACTGGGGTTTCCTTTCGAGAGCAACACCCTTTGACCTTCGGCGGACTTACATTGTGTGAGTGTGTGTGGTGTCTGAGAGAAAGAGATATAGTATACTGTAGTATACATTGTACTGTATACTACAGTATACGAGGTTTCTTGTGTGCGCGTACTATATGACTGCTACAGTATGCTGCAGTTCCCACATGATTTCCTTGCCTGGCTGCATTGCAGTATTTCATAGATTGCAGGGTTTAAGTCATTACCATACTAACGCCACTGGAGAATCATGTTACTACAGATCAGACAGTCAGCAAACCACCAACCAGCCAGTCAGTCAGTCAGTCAATTACATTTAGTCATTTAGCAGACGCTCTTATCCAGAGCCTTGTCCAATTAGACAACCAATTACCAGTTGGGCATTCAGGCATTCAGACAGTTAGCTAGTGAGACAGTGAGACAGTGAGACAGGGCTACAGTGAGACAGGGCTGCAGTGAGACAGTGCTATAGTCAGTCAGGGCTACAGTGAGACAGGGCTGCAGTGAGACAGTGCTATAGTCAGACAGGGTTACAGGGAGACAGACAGGTCTACAGTGAGACAGGGATTACAGTGAGACAGGTCTATAGTGAGACAGGGCTGCAGTGAGACAGGTCTAGAGTTAGACAGGGCTAAAGTGAGACAGGGCTATAGTCAGACAGGGTTACAGGGAGAGAGACAGGTCTACAGTGAGACAGGGATTACAGTGAGACAGATCTACAGTGAGACAGGTCTACCGTGAGACAGAGCTGCAGTGAGACAGGGCTGTAGGGAGACAGGGTTACAGGAAGTGTCCATAGCTATCTGTCATCCTAAGGTGGAGAGCTGTGGGACGGAAGGGGTTTATATGGCTGTATGTCTCCATCAGGAAGCCAAGACTGAAACTGATCCCTATCAGGCAGCATGTGTGCATGTGTGTGTGTGTGTGTGTGTGTGTTTGTGTGTGTGTGTGTTTGTGTGTGTGTGTGTGTGTGTGAGAGAGAGGGAGAGTGAAAGAGACTGATATATGAGAAGCTGCTGCTAGCTGTGCTGCCTTTAGCTGCTCAGAAGAACATTAATCAGCCATCTATCAGCCTGCTTCCTGGCAACACACTCCTCCATCCGTCACTGGAGGACAGTGTAACACAATACAGCCCTAGAAACACACACACACATAATGATATGTTCATGTTATACATTATGTCTTTTACGCTCAGCACAGTGAGCTATACTTGGATCAATATTGCCCAGTCACTGAACAGATAGCAGATAGAATCTCCAGTAAACTCTCTTCTTTTATCTCCCATCCCAGTCCACCCTCTCTACCTCCCTACCAGTTCCGCCCTGTCCCTGTTCCCCTCCCTTCTTCCTCCTCTCCCTTTCTCCTCCATCCCTCCCTCCCTCCATCCCTCCCTCCCTCCCTGATCCTGCAGATTCCAGCATCTGATGGATCAGCACCACTGACAAGGTGACATCACATACGACCCGGACCAAATGCAGCACACTGGTGAGACCCACCACCTGACACCCAGCTGCTAGCAGCACCGAGACGCTAACCCGGCGAGCCAGCCGGGGGCGCAGAGAGAGTCACGCGCTTAGGGAGTCATAGTCTGGTCTAGGGAGTCATAGTCTGGTCTAGGGAGTCATAGTCTGGTCTAGATAGACATAGTCTGGTCTAGGGAGTCATAGTCTGGTCCAGGGAGTCATAGTCTGGTCTAGGGAGTCATAGTCTGGTCTAGGGAGTCATAGTCTGGTCTAGGGAGTCGTAGTCTGGTCTAGGGAGTCGTAGTCTGGTCTAGGGAGATATAGACTTATATCTTAAGTGGTCAAAGTCAGCTCTAGAGAATCGTAGTCATGGACACGAGGGAGAGTCACTGGACAGTAATGGCTTGTGTGTAATTATACGGGCTGATTGATCCACGCTCTTGATGAGGTCAGAGTGATGGGAGCGGAGTGCTTAGCCAGTCTGAGTCATAACGACGGCCTCCAGAGAGTCTGTGCTGAGTCAGCGCCCTTCGTTGATCCACAGGCCATCCACTAAGAGAAACGTGCCCCTCCTTCCCCCAGCTTCAGTCCTCCTCCCCTGCCCTGATCTCCTCTCAGTGCCTCTCCATCCCTCTTGGTGGAGGAATGGCTCCCCTGCACTGAGGTCAGCCTCAGGGAATGTCTCATATCGCCGTCATCCTCATCATTATCATTACCATCACTGTCATTATTATCCTCCTCATTAGCATTAGCATCATTATCAGCATTATCATCATTACCATCATTACCATCAGTGTTTTTATTATCCTCATCATTATCCTCATGACCATCACCATCCTTCTGTTTAATTTCTCAAACATGTACAGCATAGATGCTGACTCACAGAAGGGTTTCACACACAGAAGGGTTTCCCCCCAAATCCTGCCAACCCATGACATCACACACAGTGTGGGAAGGGGCAGGCCTTCCAGCAGGTTCTCTCACCAGACACACGACTGTTGTATGTTGTCACAGACCCACAGGTGACTGAGGCCTCGTGACTATAGTTACTGCTTAGTTTACCGACACATTCATTAGTAGTTAGGAGAGGAGAGGAGGGGATGGGAGAGGAGGAGAGGAGGGAAGAAGAGAGGAGTGGAGTGGAGAGTAGATTTGCCTGAGAGGTTTGCATGGTAAATATGAGGTTGAGGTGCTAAGACAAATGGCAGCTGGCATCACTGCAGCGTGCAGGTGCTGTCGTAAAAGCCATACTCAGAGGCTCTTCGACGACTGCAGCCTCCAGATGTCATGAATGCCTGGAACGTGTACTTCAACGTTTCTATCGCTAAGGAGTCAGACGGCTGAGCGGTTAGGGAATCGGACTAGTAATCTGAAAGTTGCCAGATCAATTCTCGGCCGTGCCACCCTACTTGCCTCAGGGGGGAATGTCCCTGTACTTACTGTAAGTCACTCTGTATAAGAGCGTCTGCTAGATGACTAAATGTACATGGAACACGATTTCTCTCCGTCTCTTTGTCTCTCTCATTCTCACTATTTCTCTCTGACCCGCACAATCACACACACTCTAGTGGCTGTAGCTTCCGACTGTGCTCTGCAAACAATACCCCAGCCAGACACCCCACCCTGCCCCCCCCCCCCCCCACCCTGCCCCCCCCCACCCCACCCAGTGGTTCATCAACACAACAACAACCCCTCTCTCCAACTCTTTCTCCATCCTACTTTTCACTATCTGTCTTTCTGTCTCTCTTTGCCTCCCAAGACACCAGCTCGGACAAGGCCTCTACGACAGCATCAGACAGACAGAGCAGGAGGACATCCAAACCAGCCGGTGGGGGGGGGGGGTAGGGTACCTTTAAGAGAGATGATCTCATTCTGAATGGACCTGCAGCTGTCCATCGCAGACCTCTGACCACTCATCGTGGAAGAAGATGGCGATGGAGATGAGGAGGAGGATGGGGGGGGGATGTGTTTCTTCTCTGTGAAGTTCCTGGTTGTTGTTTTTTTCTTTTTCGTCAGCTGGACCTGACCAGCCAAAGGCTCTTTCGGGCAGCTTCT
This sequence comes from Hypomesus transpacificus, assembly GCF_021917145.1. Taxonomy (NCBI): domain Eukaryota; kingdom Metazoa; phylum Chordata; class Actinopteri; order Osmeriformes; family Osmeridae; genus Hypomesus; species Hypomesus transpacificus. Next base: position 2,294,591 of record NC_061061.1, on the reverse strand, counting down.
TTGCAGGTGTTGCTGCTATGTCAACTCCTTGGCGCTTGTTCCTGCTTCTTGTTGTCTTTCTCTCTGTCTCTCCTGGCCAGCTTGCTCTGAGTCTGCTGTGTTTTGGTCTCTTCAGTCCACATGCACACTCACACACACTCCCTGTGTGTACAGGACAGGAATCTGGGCTGGGGGAAGCCCCTCCCTTCCTCCCGCCTCCTCCTCCCTCCCTCCTTCCCTCGCTCCCTCCCTCCCTTCCCTCATCCTCCTCCACTACCCAAATCCATTCTCAGCCAATCCCACCACAGCCCAGTCATCACATTCAACGTCAGTCAGCCAATCATTCAGCAGTACCGTCGTCAGCATGACCCTAGTTCAGCCAATCGGCATGTAGTTCTATCATTCGGCCTGTGTAACGGTAAATGCTGAGCGTTTCAAAGGGGAGAATGGCAGGAAGAGAGAGAGGAAGAGGAGGAGAGGTGTAGGCTCGTAAATTGATCGGAGGGGAGGAGGAGGAGAGGGGGAGGACGGAAAGACAAACGGTGAAGAAACAGACTCCTACTTGCATGGCCACACCCTGTTCTTTCAGGGCTGCTTCCAAGTTCAGAACTGACCACAGGCAGCCACATACACATGCACACTTACACACTTACAGACACACAGATAAAACATATAAGCGACTGTTGACCTCCAAGCCAAGTAGTTTAAGACACCCTTAGCTTCACATTCTACTGTTTACAGACAGTCAACTGGGATTCTAATCTCTGAACTCTAATCACCACTGCAATATGGTCCAACAGCAATAACATTACATTTTAAAAATAGTTGCACAGTGGCTTATATGACATCGAAATTCCACGGACAATGTAGGGGCTTTAAATAACAAAGAGAAACAGGCTACTGTGTTGAATATGAAAACATCCCATCGTTTTATTAACATCCCTAGGGCTCTCTCAATCTGCAGACCCACAACATTGCATAACATACCCAGCTACACAAAACACACAACACATTCTGTACAAATGCAGCCAGGGCTTGGAAAGACAGGATGTTTGATAATAGCACAGTGCCGTGTCATGGACAGACCAATACAAAACGACACAAACTTTGTGACCGTAGTATGTCGGATAATCATAACTCGTCGTCTTTGCAAGTATGCAGTTTTTCTATCAGTAGTAACTAGTCAGGTCATTCAAAATGAAATAACTTGGTACAAGACCCTCTCCCTCCCCTTTCTATCTCCCTTGCTTTCTCTCTCTGTCTCTCTCTCGCTTTCCATCTCTCTCTTTATTTCTCTCCGGCTTTCTGTGGAGGAAACAACTGACACATAGTTGGCAGCAGAGGAAGTGAAAGTCTAGCCATTCTGTAATGTCAAGGATGAATCAAATGAATAGTGTGTGTGTTTCTCTTGGATACGGCCATGGCTGGCAACCCTGGCTACTTCCTGGTGTGTTCCTGTCCCAGCATCCTCAGGGGAAGAGACCTGGCAGAGATTTTCCCCGCCTGTCCTGAGGTGGGTTTTGTGATTGGCTGTTAACCTGTGTCTGAGGCCGGAGTGATTGGCTGGATCCCACAGCCCCTGGACATTGTTGTTCATTAGTCATGATCAGCCATTAATCAATAACACAACTGTTTGCTAGACCAAATTCACCAGGTTGGGCCTGTGCCCCTATCTCATCTCCCTTCTCTCCTCCCTCCCCCTCTTCTCTTTTGTTGTGTTCCTTTGACAGACTGAACTAACCCCCCAACCCCCTACACCCCACCCCCCCCCCCCCGTCCACCTCCCCTCCAAACCGAGATACCACAGAGGGACCCTCTCATTAACCAGTCCCACCTCTTACAAAGGTGTCAGTGTGCGTTTTATCTGGGCTTTGGTGAATACATGTCACTGTAACGACTGATGGATGTAACTGGACATGCCTGCAGGAGTAGTTCATAGGCCACAAGTATGTGCTAATGAGTTGGAAGCAGACGTGAGTTAGCGGACATGCTCGTTTCCCCCCGGTGCCCTGAGAGAACCCAGACATCGACCCTAACCCATCCTCCTATGGGTGGTGCTAGTGTAGTGTCCCTGGTATGTGCAGCCCTTCCATAGTCAGGACAGCAGCCAGTTGAATGTTGGCCCTGCCTCTGTGTGACTGTGTTTCAGCCTTGGGAGGAACCACCGCCTCGTCCTATCCCTCCTTCTGTTTCACTCTGACAGGACGAGAGATAACGCAAGACTGAATGTCCCAGTAAGCTGTGATCACTTGACGCCACAGCAGACGGAACAGAGCGCAAAGCTTACAAAGGGTATGAACGAAACACACAGACTTAACAAAGGCGAGCTGTGTGCAGTAACTGGCCAGCTGGTCCAGGGAACACAGGGGATGGGAGTGTAAACCAGGAGAGGTGTTTTAACTGGGACAGATCTGGGGTTACGAGGCCCTGGGTGGTACTTAGCAGAGAGGGGCTGCGGCTGTGGGGCTGGGGCTGGGGGTATGGAGGGGTTGGAGGGCTGGTAGGGGTTGGGGACCGGGGTTGGGGTAGGTGAAATGGGGGGCTGATATGGGCTGTGGCTGGGGCTGTAAATGCTACTCTGCAGTTTATGTGGCCATAACAGGCTTATAGAGGGGAGCTGTCAGGCTGGACCGGGCTTTATGAGTAGACAAGGGGTTGGAGGGATGGAGGGACAGAGGGAGGGAGGGAGGGTGGGGGGAGGGAGGGAGGGTGTTAATGCTTGCTTCAGGAATTCTCCATCAAATCCTTAACACAATCCAGAGGCCACTCTGACTCTCCCCATGTCTATATCTACAGGTCCTCTCTCTCTCTCTCTTTCTCTCTCTCTTCCTCTCTCTCTTGTCTCTCTCCCCCTACCCATACCCCAACCTCAGTCCTAACCTCCACCCCAGCCCCAGCCCCGGCCCCAACCTTAGCCCTAGCCTCTCCCCCAGCCCAGGCCTCCGATCCTGCCCCAGCCACAGCCTCGGGCCCTGGGCCAGCTCTGTCCGGTAGCAGCACTGTGGTGGTCCTGACTAAACATTCCATCCATGTGAGCTCACTCAGACACGCAAAGCTCCAGTCCGGTGGACCAGCTCAGAGGGCAGGGCAGGGCAGCAGCCAGACAGCCATTCAGTCGACCAGCCAGTCAACCTGCCAGCCAGCCAGTCAGTCAGTCAGACAGACAGCTTGCACACACAGCAAGACCATCTCTGTACACTCTTGTGATAACAATGTTGAATTTGGGTTGGGCCAAGGCCAATCCACAAGCTTCTAGGCTTTGGGTCCAGATCCACAACCTGGGTTACACACACACAAACACTAACCGACCAGAGCCTTCCGGAGACCTCTCTGTCATCAATGTCAGGGTAACACATTCAAGATCATACAGGACCTTGTTCACCTGAATTGTCTATTGGTTACAGAGGGTAGTGGCTACACTGAGCCACGGAAAACACACACACATGTACACGTCCCTTTAAATGTGTACCATGGAGAACACACACACAAACACACACATATGCGCATGTCCCTTTAAATTAGTGTTAAGAGGGCAAGGTGCTTTGACACACTTGGACTGAACCCCCCCCCATAGTGTTAGAGCCCGTTGCAGTTCAGTGATGTATAATGTCACAAGGTCCTTTGGATAAAAGCATCTGCTGAATGAATACATGTAAACGCAAGTCACTCCAACCCATTGTCAGTTATGAATGGGGGTGAGATAGAGAGATAGAGACACAGAGGGGCAGGCAGACAAACAGAAAAGCAGCCAGGCAAACAGGAAGACAAGCAGACAGCCAGACAGGGACAGACTGCTCCACCCGCGGTCCTCTGCTGAGGGTCACCCAGCCTGCAGCTGCTCCAGCTCTGAGGAGGGAGATGACTTCCTACCCAGAGGGCCGAGCAGCAGGCTGAGGAATTCTGGGAATGGAGGCTCAGTCTTGACAGAGGGAGTCGAGGTTAGGCCCTGCTCTCCTCCCCTCCCCTCTCCTCTCCCCTCCTCCCCTCTCCTCCCATCTCCTTCCCTCTCTTCTCCCCTCCCCTCTCCTCGATGGGGTGGATGATAAGGAGGGTGTTATGAGACCAGGGTTCCACTAGAGGGCAGCACTTCCCAAACCCTGCACACCACAGGCCCATCATTACCCCACCATAGAATTAACCCTCACCTCAGTTTAGACTTCACTCATGACATGATGACAACGACCCAAACTCCTAAAGTGTGTCTGATATTTACAGAATTTTTGTCCTTCAGGAACCTGGAGGGAATCTGAAATGCTTTTCTCTCCATTGATGCAGGTCAGACATTAAACACGGAACACACAACCAGAGCACGTGTTCAGAACATGGTTGGATGCAGCTCTACTGCAGCGCAGCGCCACAGGCAATAGCCACGATGCTATTTCAGTAGCATGCATTTTTAATAGCTTGGTTACATCTTCCCTGATCAATACATGCTGAGTTAGGTGGATGTACTTCCACGGGAGAGTCATGGGTCTCCAGGGAGGTGTACACTGGAGACCGTAAGTGTTTGTGTGTTTGTGTGCGTGTGTGTGTGTGTGTGTTTGAGTGTGATACCCAGAAATCTTTGCAGAGGAAATCCAGACAGCAGCTTGGTCAAACATGAGAATACTGAGAATATGAGAATACTGTCTCACAAGTCAAGCCCTCAGTGGCACTATGTGTGTGTGTGTGTGTGCGTGTCAGTGTCAGTGTGTGTTTGTGTGTGTCTGTCAGTGATCCTCGCAACTTTACACATGTCCCTTAATCCTAACAAGTGTCAGCCAATCACAGGGCTGATCAATGGCGAGGGGAGGCCCATACAAAAGCTCTGTCTACAATCCCCCCCCCTCTCTCTCTCTCCCCACCCCGCTTTCTCACTCTCTATCGCTCCAATCACCCCACTCTCCCTCTCTCCCTCTTGTTCTCTCCCTCGCCCTCTCTCTCCCCACTTCCTCTCTGTGGGACTGCAGGCGCCTGCATGACTGAGTCTGCTCCTGGGTTTCCAGACAGGCAGGCCAGACTCATCCAAGATGTCCGCCTGGGTAGTATCGATTCTGCCTCCGGAACATCAGCCTCCCCAGACTAAAACATTCTCCTCTCGTTCAGCGTCCTCCGCTATCCTCTCTAAATTCTAAGCCGTTGGCTAAAGACGCTATAATTGGAATCGCATAATAATCCCTTCAAGCACTAGAAATGAACAGCCAGCACACACACACACAGCTGTACAGTCAGAGAAACAGTAAGACAGGCTGTAGATACTGTCGTTGGCTGATGCATGCCAGCAAAGCAAAGGTCATGACCTTAGATCCAACCCCCAATACCCAGTCCTCAGGTAACGTCACACGAGGCGCATGACATTTACAGTCAAACACACGTGTAGTCTTCCCGCACATTCCTCACACACACACACACAGGCACACGGACATTTTGTCTTTGGTACAACGGGGCCTCCATGGCTTGAGACTAGACCAGAACAGATGGTCACACAGTAGATAAACACACATTGAGCTGTGTTGTCACTGTTCTCAGTCATGGAGGTCACCGAGGAGCACAATGCTGTTTCCTACGCTGACGACCCACAATCCCTTGTTCCTCTGAAAAGAACCCAAGCAGCCGGGGCTACAGGAAGAGCAGAATTAGCGCCAGCTTCAGAGCCACGATAAGAAAACAAACACCAGTCTTTTTTTCTTCCAGCATGGCAGTTCAGTCCCACCGAAGAGGGGGAAGGGGGTTTAAACCACGCAGGGTCAAACCAAAGTTCAGCTCGTATCTGATCGACAAGGAGCTTTGACTTATCTGCCCATCAGTAACCTCGGGTACGCCCACACCGGAGTGGGCCTCAGGAGGTCTGGAGGTCTGGTGTGGAAGGTGGGCTGTTCTGGTCAGAGGGTCCCGGGGCGAGGGCGGCTGAGCAATGCTGGCAGGGCACCGTGGGGAGGTGAGAGTCTTGGGGGTAAAGTTAGGGTGTGTGCTAGAGTGGGGATGCCAGGGACACTAACTACCCCGCCAACAGAGGAGAAAGCAGCAAGTGAGGCAGGGTGGACCCCCCCTTGGGATGTATGTGAGTGTGAACATGTGTGTGTGTGTCTGCGTGTGGGCATGTGTGTGTTTGTTTGTTGGACTGCATGGTTGTGTGTGTGTGTGTGTGGCAGCTGCGTGGGAGGTGACCTGGCAGAACATTCCAGGTCCTCGTGGTGACTGTCATGCTGCTCCAGTTGCTCTGCGTGCCGTGCTGTCGCAGTAAGCTCGGCCTTTCAGCACAGGTCTACTCACACACACACACACACGTGTAAACACACACACACACATACAGTACAGACAGTCGCATATCTGCACACACTGTAATGCCTTCACCTAAACATACATGCAAACACACATACACAATGAACTACATAGACACATACACAAGGATAATCCTTCCCTCTCACACAGACACACACACACACAGAGAGAGAGAGATGATTCGCAGGTCTTAATGGTTACTCAGTGTCATTAATAAACTGTGCAGCAGGACAGGAATGCTGTGAGCTGGCTGGACGGCTCAGCTACTATTTAAGTCTCTTCATCAGTCTCTCTGTTCTCCCGAAGAAGCTTCTGGAACATCTTCAATGGGAGTCCAACTATAAACACCAGACTCACTTGTCTCTGAACAGAGCTTTCTCTCAGCCCAGACACACACACACACACACATACATACACCACTCTGGGTTCATTAAATCCATAGAGTTGCATAGTGTGGCTATTCACATCTGTAAATAGGTATTGGCAGATCCTGGGACACACAGGGAATGAGTTAGACCGAGCTATAGCACTCAAAACTGGCTTATCACATATCTCTGACATAAAAAAAAAACTGGAACATACAATACATTGCAGTGTTTAACACCCTTCACTCTACCTCTCTCTGTCTCTCTTCGAATGTTTCTTCTTTCACGTACACAACACAAACACACACACACAAACACACACACACACACACACACACTGCATGGTTGCAGTGAGCATGGGAGAGGGGAGGTTGGGAAATGAGGGGGATGGAATGTTTTGGAGGTGACTCCAGCGCTGCTTTAACGACCCATTCCTTCCATGTCCCAGCCCCCAGTGTGTGTGTGTGTGTGTGTGTGTGTATGTGTGTGTGTGTCCCAGACCTCTAGTCAATAAAGCGTTCAACCCAACCCAGCCCAGCCCAGCCCATAACAGGCAGACATCTGACCAGAGGATGGGGAGCTGAAGAAAGAGAGCCATTGTGTAACACACACACACATATGTACTCACACATGTACACACACATGTACACACACATGCATAGGCTGACCCAGCATGACCAGCTAGTCATCAAACTCTTGACAGCTGTCTCTCATTGCCCTGACTGGAGCTTCAGTTAGGGGAGCAGGTGGAGATCAAACGTATCATCCCAGCATGTAAGAAGCAGGACAGTGATGAGGGAGGGGGAGGGAGAGGGGCAAGGGAGGTCCCATAACTGGATAGCTCAGCACCTTACAGAGACAGCAGACTACAGCAGTGAACTCAGTGCACACACACACACACAGCACTGTCTGACAACATTGTTTGAACTTGAGCTTTAATAGACCCCCATCTCTTTCTCTTTCACTCTCTACCTATCTCTCTGCCTCTTTATCTCTTTCTGTTTGTCTTTCTTGGCTTCATCTTTCTTTCTCTTTCTCAGAATCCTGATTCAAGTAGAAAGACTTTCTGTGTTCCATAACTGTGTGTTTGACAGGAAACTGACGGATGATGGGACACGTAGTCTTTACAAGGAACCAGGGTTCCCAGCACTCCATCCTCCTCCTCCTCCTTCCTTCCTCCTCCTCCTCCACCTCCTCCTCCTTTATTTAACCCTGACCCTGGGTGAACTCTGACCCTTGCAGTGGGTCAACACTGATCCATCTACTCCCTCCCCTGCCTAAACACACACACACACACAGTCCCCTCCCACTCCCTCCCTACACACAAATACAGACACACACACACTGTGGTAGGACCAACACGTTGCGAAAAGGCGACAGGCTACAGCCTCTCCACCAGCATGGTCGTCACGCTTCACGTTGCCCTGACCCCCCCCCCCCCCTCCCTCTCACCTCCACAACCAGGACTCTGAAAGCAAGGACATTTGATCATCTGTACTTTGGGTCAGTGATATGTACAGTATGTGCTGGCCCAAACACAATATACTCTCGCATGTTTTACTTTCAGGCTTTTTTGTTGATCCCCACCCCACTCGGGTGTCTCCCTGGTCTGGGATGCAACACACATGCATACACACACACACACACACACATACATTCCACCATTCCACCAACCAAGCACTCATCACTCTCTGACCTGTCCTCTGTTAACACTGACCTTCCTATTCATATAGTCACGCTTTCAAACACACTCGCCCATACTCGCACACACACATTTTCACACATACACACACACACACACACTACAGGCTGATTTTAAATAGCTTTCAACTTTCAACTGAAATAGTTCATTCATAAAGCACAGTGACTGACTACTGCCCCTATCCTCAAAGTACCTTACACACAACGCCACCTAAATAGACACAGGGTCATCTCAGCTGACCATATTGTCAGTTACGATTGTAGCTACTGAAGCCAAAATATTCCCCTATTTAGAAAGCAATCGAGCTGACAAACTAACAGCCATGCTGTTTCCTTATTTGTTTTCTTTATATCCAAAAATACGATGGTATTCCAATTACCCATGGCAGACAATTAAGTCTACCGTCCAAAGCCTAAAATAACATGATAATAGAGAGACAGACGGAGGGAGGCCAGGGCTATATCTGGGGGTATGTTAACCCTGAGAGAGAGACAGAGAGAGAGAGAGAGAGAGAGAGAGAGAGAGAGAGAGAGAGAGAGAGAGAGAGAGACAGAGAGAGAGAGAGAGAGAGAGAGAGAGAGAGAGAGAGAGAGAGAGAGAGAGAGAGAGAGAGAGAGAGAGAGAGAGAGACCGGCCAACTAGGGCTGGGCATTCCCCCTCATCACCTGCTGTCTCTACTGGCCCCAGAGGACAGGGGGAATATATCCAACCAGGACCAGGACCAGGACCAGGACCGGGACTGGGACCAGGACCAGGACCAGAACATGAATAAGGACTGGGACCAGGACCAGGACCGGGACCAGGACCGGGACCAGGACCAGAACATGAATAAGGACCAGGACTAGGACCAGGACTAGGACCAGAACATGAATAAGGACTAGCACCAGGACCAGGACCAAGACCAGAACAAGCACAGGGGCCAGGACCAGTACCGGGATCAGGACTGGGACCTGAGCTAGGACCAGTTCAACTGTGGTGAAGGGCTAGAGATGGGTATCAAAAGAACACACACACGTTTGCCACCGGTGTGTTTACACACCACATACTTTCCATCATTGCACCAAGTCCATAAAAAAATACTCACAAACACACAGCTATACACAGACAGACAGAAACACACAGAGAGGATGAGTTAGAGAGTGAAGACCCACAGAGAGAGACACGCGCAGAGACGCCAGCACAGCTACAGGCAGAGGAGGCAGAGGAGGCAGTGGAGGCAGTTGAGGGAAGGGAGGCTGTGTGCCTTAATAAGGAGAGCAGGGAGGACGCCATGGAGAACATCTGGATCATAAACACCTGACAACACTACGGCTTCTGGCTACCATTACCCCCTGGTAAACACACACACACACAGACACACACAGACACACACACACACAGACACAGACACAGACACACACACACAGACACACACAGACACACACACAAACACACACACAGACACACACACACAGACACACACACAGACACACACAGACACACACAGACACACACACAGACACACACACAGACACACACACAAACACGCTCGAACCCCGAAACACACGCTCACACACATACGCGCAAAACACACAAGCGCGCACAGACCCACGCACACGAGCTCTCCAGCACGCACCGCAAAGACGTCACACACAGTTCGCCACACACGCTGCCAACCCTCCCCACCCCCCACCACCCCACCACCACCCCCCCCTGCACGCTGAACCTCCTAGTCCCGGCAACGGTGATTCAGCACAGGATCCCACTCCAGTCCCCCCCCACCCAACTACCACCGCCACCAGAAGTGGGGCGATATTTATAGAGGTGCCCCACGTCCTCCTCTGATCAGCCAGGGGGGGGGGAAGCTGGGCGAGCGAGGGAGCAGGGAGGTGGAGGAGGAGGAGAGAACGGGACCACCAGGAGGGGGATGAAGGTTGGAGATCAATGAAGAGGAGGAGACCTGCGAGGAGGAGACCAATCCGTGACCCTGAAACGTCCGGCAGTGCGTTGCTTTGGAGAGAGAGGGGAGCTGGACGGGGGGGGGGGGGGATGGAGTGAGAGGAGAAGGGTAGAGAGGAGTGTAGCTGAGGAGAAAAAGCTTAAACCAGCCGATTATCTGGGGCACGGTAAGAAGGGGTGGGAGGACGTATCGAGGAGAGGACGAGGAGTTGGGGAAGTGAGATGGGAACTGGGGATGAGAAGAGGAGAGCAGAGCAGAGCAGAAAGGAGAGGACAGATGTGAGGAGAGGAGAGGAGTGAAGAGCAGTGAGAAGAAGAGAAAATAGAGAGCAGGAGGAAGGACAGAGGAGAGGTGAGGAGAGAAGCAGAGAGGAAAGGATATGAAAGCATAGGAAAGGACGAGAAATGGAGAGTGTTGGTGAGAGTCTCGTGATGCTACGAGGAGGCAGGTGTGAGAGCTGAAGGACAACAGGAAGCTAGCATGTCCAGGATATCCACTGTAAAACAGCATGCCTCTGCTGCATTGTAAATCACCGTGCATACATCCATAAAGATACATAGATGTGTGTTGATATCTGTCATGTAACGACATGACGCTGCGGTAAATTTCCAGTCTTGGTTGTCAAAGAAGCACCTGTCCATGTCTACTACCAGCAGGGGGAGGGGTTTAAACCATCACCAGCTAGGCACATCACGAGGCTCCGCCCCTCTCAATTTCACCAGGGGTCAGAGGTCATGGCGACAGAGCCAGCTCTCACAGACACACATCACACACTAGCTCTCCGGTAAATCCACTGTGAACTTTAACAACCTCGTCGGAGAGGGAGGGAGTGAGAGAGTGAGATAAAGAGAGAGAGAGAGAGAGAGAGAGAGAGAGAGTGAGAGAGAGAGAGAGAGAGAGAGAGAAAGAGAGAGAGAGAGAAAGAAATAGAGAGAGAAGGGGAGATAGGGAAAGAGACAGGCAAATGGAGAGATAGAAAGGGAGAGAGAGTGACAGCTAACATGTGTGCCAATCAATACAGAACTCAGCAGTCCAGAGATGCAGGGAGCGTTGCTGCTCTCGGTTGCATAGCGACACCCACACACACACACACACCCATGCTCAGACAATACGGAGAGAACACATGCTCACAGACCCACACAGACCCATCCATGCGTAACCACCTGTGAAGTCAATCCATGTGTGTGTGTGTGTGTGTGTGTGTGTGTGTGCTGTACCTTTATACTTCTCCCTGACATTCTCATAGGCCTGGATGAAGTCTTGTTCCTCAGCGTTGGGGGGCAGGCACGCCGGTTCATACATGGCCATGCTGGCTCTGTCTGTCTGTCGGGGGGGGGGGGGACACTGGAAGGGGTGGGGGGGGGGGGGTCCTGTCCCTCTTCTTCTCCTCTCTTCTCTGTTCTTCTCGCCTTCCGCTTTGAGTTGGAGCACTGGTCTCTCTCTTTCCCTGGGCTGTGCGAACCTCTGCTGTTCTCCCGGCACCCTCTCTCTCTCTCTCGCTGTCTCTCGCTCAGTAGAGTGTGATCTCTCCCCCGCTCCTAACTTCATTCCATAGCCCCGTGCCACACCCCCCCTCCCCTCCTCCCCCTCCCTCCCTCTCTCTCTCCCTCCCTCTGCCCGCCTCAGAAATACTCATATGAACACCAGGCCCCTCCTTTTAAAGACATATGTACTCTGCATGGACACAGGGAGCCAAGAACTCTCTCTCTCTCCCATACACACACACACTCACACACACACATACACACACAGGACACGCTGCACACACTTCCCAAAGCAAATGACTTCCTACAAGAGCAATTGCCAAAGCCGGAAGACGCGTGTAAACACACGCAGACCAATTAACAAAACACACACACTTACATACTCTTCCAACATACACGCGCACACACACACACAAGAGGCAGAACAGACAACTTATAGATGTGTCGGCCTTAGAGTTTATGAACGTATTAGAGCCAGTGTCCATACAGGCTGCTTGGCGCTGGTCTGTCCTTGACTCGCTCCAGAAACCCACCCTTGTAGACCCCCCCCCACCCCCACCCTTCATACAAGGGAAATGCTGTGGAAAGAATGACTGCGGCTGTGGGTGTGTGTGCATGTGTGCGCGCATCGGTTCCTCGGTTCCATATACCGGCTGAGAGTGTGTCGGTGAGTCTATGACATGAGGGTCAGCGTTGTGAAATGGTGACGAACACCATCACCCCTGATATCTCCACTGATATCTCCCTGCTGTCGTCCCTGGGAGCCCCTAAACTCTGTCACCCGCTCGAGGGAAATCCCCCTGGTTCCTGTCCAGCCAATCAGAGTCTCCCCGGGACAAGGTCAAGGTCCTGTTCCAATACTGTACCCATGCCTCCTTCCCTCCTTCTTTCCCTTGCTCATCACACACCTCACATGCCTGAACACTAGGATAAATAAGCCCTTTCAACAGACTGTTACCAATGCAGGCATTTCAAACCAGGGCTTTGGTAAGGAGGCGAGGCAGGAAGGACACGTTGTGAGAGTATCTAAACAGGCCCCAGGCTTTTCCTTTTCCTGGGAGGAAAAAAGCTGTGCTTTCCTCTCTCTCTCCCTATCCACATCCCTATTGCTCTCTCCCTTTCCCTTTCTCTCACCCTCACCCTTTTACCCTTCTATCTCTCTCTCTCTCTCTCTCTCTCTCTCTCTCTCTCTCCCTCTCCTCTCTCTCTCTCTCTCTCTCTCTCTCTCTCTCTCTCTCTCTCTTTCTCTCTCTCTTTCTCTCTCTCTCTCCCTCTAAAGCTAACCTTGGTTAATGTATATCCTCTCTCAGGAGATGTGAAAGAGACAATGTTTAGCACCTCTAATCCTGTAATGGCTAGACCCGACACTAAATCTCTCTCTCACACACACACAGTATCACTACGTCACATACGCGTACACGTATGACTGAGCAAACACACTCTCTCTGCAAACCCCAGTTTCAGGGTCAGCAGTAATATTGACATGCCTGATTCACCTCTAAAGGCTGCCCACTATATATAGAGACAGCAGACGTCAACCAGACACTTCCTAGTGACTTACTGCTCATCCAGGTGACTGAGTGTGTATGTATGTATGTGTGTGTGTGTGTGAGTGAGGGGGGGGGGGAGGAGGGGGGGGGGGTGCGAAAGTTGTCAACATGAGGCTTAAATTACTAACACGAGCGTGCCACATCAGAGATCAAAGTCTGAATGTAAATGTGTGGGGGTCCAGGAAGTGTGTGTGTGTGTGTGTCTTGACAGCACCTGGGGACTGTACGACACTGTGAGCAAAACACACACCCGTCACGGGCGTGAAACACAAAATCTGTCCGGCGGGTCAGCGGAGTCATGTGACCTCGCGCGAACGCCCGTAGAACCACAGCTGACACGTGCGCCACACAAAGCGTGCACTGGATGACCTGTGACCTGTGGCCTGGGTGGGGGCCGGGCGGGCGGGCGGGGGGGGGACGACTCCCAGGACGTCTGAGGGAAGCAGGAGTGTGAGGAGGAGGAGGAGGTGAGGAACACAGCTGGTGCTGAATGCCACAGCGGGCCTCTGGCCTGGGCCTCTGGCCTGGTGCTCTGCTGGAGGAGAGCCCATCTGCAACATCTCACGTGCTCCCCTGACGGCTCCACCCAGATGGGAGGGGCCACCTGGGCAACCCAACCAATCACGGCGCCGGCTATAAGATGAAGGCGTGGGAGTGGGAGTGTCTACTGGAACGTTGGTCTCCTTTTACACGCTGCAGGGGGTTCTTGCCCATCGACACACACTACAAACACACGACACACTCACAAAGGACCAAATGCATCATGTGCCCTCACAGCCAGTCCGAATTACAGTCATAGGGCAGCTAGCACTGTACTGCACCTGTTTTGGACATGCATGTTTACTGCCAAAAATGATTATTATGTATTACACTGTTCCAGAGAGTGGCACAGTA
>NC_061061.1:2247917-2277917 GCF_021917145.1 Hypomesus transpacificus | reverse complement strand
CGCTAACTCTCTCCGTCAGGGATTCTACACTGTCGAGGCAGACAGGCGTCAAGCCAGGCAGGCAGTCGGCAAGCAGCCAGCAACCAGGCGGTCAGCGGGCAGTAGAACAAAGGCTCTCTGAGGCTCATGTGCTGACACAGCCGGGGCTGGCTGTTTGAAACAGCCTGGCGTTCAGACAGGAGAGAATAAAGGCTGGCTCTACCAGCCCACTCCGAACCACAAACAGTACCGTACGCCTTTTTGGGGCAAATCCTTAGTCAGTAAATCTGCTGATACTGATTGATCCAGTTAAATAATTGAGACAAGAGGAGGGACAGCTTAGCTAGTGCCCAGACTGAGTAAGGCGGCTGGATGAATGTGCTCTCCTCCGCTCATGAAGAGTGTTTGTGTGAGAGAGGACTAGGATGTTATCCTCCTCCAATGCGGATCCTAATGAGGTTGTTTGGCCGGGCCGCGGCCCCACGGGAGAATGTGCTCGGGGCACCGTGAACGAGCCCGGACCGTAAACTTCTCTCTCTCTCTCTCTTTCTCTCTCTCTCGCTCTCCCTCTCTGCCCAGGTTGCCATGACAATGGAGTGGCGCATTGTGGAATGATTCGGCCGGAGTGGTCGGGTCGGGGAGGACGCAGTCGTTAGTCGTCGTCTGGAGAGGGTTTTAGCGATCACGCTGTCACCAGGGCCTAAGAACACAGACACTCTGGGGCTGTTCCTCCCCCCCCCCCCCCCGGAAAACAAAAACAATGGGAATGAATCTGGGAAAGGGTCAGTGGAAATAGACCTTTACCTCCCCTCTCTCTCTCTTTCTCTCCTTCTCTCTTTCGTTCTATTTCTCCCTTCCTGTCCAACTCTGTGATGAAGAACTCTAATCTAAATAATACATTCTTTGAATAAGATATTTCTCTTTCTTCAAAGCCTGTCAGAAGAACCACACCTTAATCACCGCTGTGGACTCCTCTTCAGCTGAATAAACCTCTCAGACACACTGGCGTCCAGCCCGGACAGAAGCCTCCATGGTCACAAACAAACACATTTGTTCAAGTGACATGTAAAAGCAGGGAACTGAATGTCACATGGCCGACCATAGACCATACAGCATGCGTAGGTTATCTACGCTACCTAGCATTGCAGTTGTGTCCTGTCTGTCCCTAGCACAAAAGGGGTGTGCCAGTGAGTACGACGTCGGAGATGCCTGTCAAAAGTGTGTGTGACGTGAGAGAGGTGTGTGCGCGCAGGTGTGACAGAGGCCTGAGTGGGAGAGGGAGAACGTGTGTGTGACAGACTGCGGAAGTCGCGTGCGCTGGAAATCGGACAGGCCGCCGGGTAGAATTCTGAGTGGTATGCATGTGTGTGGTTCTTCGTTTAGGCATGGATAATGTGCGTGTGCAGGTGAGTGGGAGTGGGGTGGTTGTGCCAGCTGACCTGCGATGCGAAGGACCGCCCTGTCGGCCGGGTCGAGGACCTCGCCAGAGGCCGACTTGGATCGTTTGACCCTCTGGTGCTTGGGCAAGTTCCATGGCAGGGTGTCTCCCAGGTGGGCCACGCTGCTTCTCTGCCCAGTGTCATCCTCCTCCAGGCCGCTCCGGTCTCTCTGTCGGTCCCCCTTGTAGCTGGGCCGGTCTCTGTGTCTGTCCTTACGACCTGCCATCGCCTAGATGGTCACGAGGTAAGACAGATGTTATTGGCAGTGCGCTAAGAGAAAGTATTTCACATCACGTTCGGTTAATACGCCCGTGCCTTACAGTCAGCTCCATGGTTTGCTGTCATGAACAGACACTTTTCACTCCATGATGTTTGAACCAAGGCCACCTGTCCATAACATAATAGCATCATGCTAAATAACTAGCACCTAGGTCATAAACTGGGATTTAGGTGGCTGAGCGGTTAGGGAATTGGGCTAGTAATCTGAAGGTTGCCAGTTCGCTGGCTCCCTGGCTGTGCCAACATGATATTGTGTCCTTGGGCAAGGCACTTCACCCTACTTGCCTCTGGGGAATGTCCCTGTACTTACTGTAAGTCGCTCTGGATAAGAGCGTCTGCTAAATGACTAAATGTAAATGTGAACTAGCCCCATGCAAATAGCGAGCTAACCTACTAGCCACATGCTAAAGGATAAGCCAGAGCAGCATTGAGCAGCCAGTCAAAGAACCCCCTACCAGCTAACTCAGACCACAAGGCTCAGGGGGGGGTCATTGTGTATCAGCAGAGCAGTAACACTGCAGCTGACTGACCTCTCTCTAGGTTAATGATTAGCTAACTGACATGGAAATGGTTTGCAAATAACATAACGAGGAGTCCGTTTGTGGACGCAGCAGAGCTCATGAGCATTTGCATCTCATACCTATAGTGTATTTACACGCAAGCACTTGATAGCCAAATCATATGAGACAATGCTGGATTACAGCTTTATGGATGGCATGCTTTGTATAGTTGGATATCAGTAGCGTGTAGAGTTGGCAGTATGGATCTTCCCCAGTGTAGTCAAAAACACAGGCTGTAACACAATATGACAAGTCTGACGCACTGTCCCTCAGAAATCTCAGATAAAAAGTGCATAGTAATGACTATATAACAACAAAAAGAAATGTTTGAATGTAACATAAAAAATGCACGATCATGTTGATGTTGATACCATGTTGATACCTTGCATGGCTTTCATTCTCAAGTAGTGTTGCTATGACAACCCATACTTAAAGTAGGAGGAAGCAAAAAGCACATCTTCTCAACACTCTTCTAAGTACTTCTTTCTCTCCCTCTCCCTAACTCTCACACCCTCTCTCTCTCTCTTTCTCTCTCTCTCTCACCCACCAACCCCTCTCCGCAGTGTGTCCTTCGCTGTATACTTTCCGTATATTTGAAGTCTCTAATAGCCATAAGGCAAAATATCACTGCATCTACAGATGGGTGGAACCCACTGTGCAGGAAATTGATACACTGGCTCCACAAACCACCAGTCCGGTTCTACCAGCTTATTCAACCTCCGGCCCTGGGTCTTAGGACTGTCCAGGCTGGGGTCTGCTGGGGTCTACTGGGGTCTACTGGGGTCTACTGGGGTCTACTGGTCTGGAACCCTGACAGAGGGTGTGTGTCCTTAGATACGCTGGAATGTCACACCACACCATACATGTAGACCAGCTCATGTCCCCCACGACTGCCATCCATCCTGTCACTGACACACACAGACACATACACACCCTGGCGGCAGTGGCTGTCGCCATACAATCAATACTCTGACAAGAACTTGAGCCTGGTGCGTGGGAGAGAGAAGGTGATGGGACTCAATATAGTCCAAGAAGTCATGAAGACTTCTTACAAGTATTTCTGACCTGATCTGATCTGAAGACATTTCTCTGCGATAAACCGGATCGAATATTCTCGAAACTTTACGAGGGACATGTATTGTGCTGTAGTAGGGGAACACATCACATCAGGGAAAGGATTATTCAGAAATGCATCCAAGGCTTTATCACCCAACGCATCGCCTGGAAGGAGTTTTATTACTGCATCAGTAAGATGGTCGCTAATATCATTAAGACATTACGCCCTCATTGTCAGTCAGTCGGAATGACAACTTAGTAGGCTACTCATAATGTCTCTGTTAGATTTCCCCATACAGCCCAGTCTATAGTCAACAGTAGTTCAAGTCTTTTATTTGTCAGGTACACAGAACAACACAAGGTTAGACTGGGCACTGAAATTCTTAAGACAACGCAAGCAGCTGGCATAACATAACATATAAGTACACGGAACACAATTTACATCAATGCTGAGCTTAAATAAGTGAAACTTCCTAAATATACAGAGAGCAATAAATATCGATTATACTAACCCTAACACTAAAACTTCCTAAATTACAGATAACAATAGATAGTACACTATACTAACCCTAAATGCACAAAAAACCTGTTTCAACCCTATAACCTATTCTATTCTAGTCAACAGTACTCATGCTGTAGACATCAATGTACTTTGACTCCAATGACAACAGTTTCAACTCTGTACAGCCCCCCACAACACAGACACACACAAACACACACACACACACACACTGTTTACGATCGACCTATGGCAAGGCAAACAAACTGGTTAGTTATTTGCTATCTGATGGATCTAAAAACGACCCTCCAGTAAATATTGATGTTTAGTCTTATTTTGGTAAATGTTTTAGACTAGCGAAAACAATCCGTTACAATCCGTTACTATACAGTTGGATAGGAGTTTAAAGTTTGGGGATGAAAAACGAGCCGGTGGTGTCGTTCCTAGTGGCTCCTGTTCGTTGAACACCTGCCGCATATGTAGACTATTACTTAGACCGCGAGACTCCACCACAGTGCTGTAAGCTTCATGAATCTATCCCATCTTTCCATCGCTGAGTAAGCAACAATTTAGAGATCAATTGTGTCAAATGCAGAATGAATGAGCACTAATTATATTAAGACAAGACATATGTCGACTGTACCACACTTACCTACCGTATGTTGGTAGACTGCTTATTCTCTCCTGTCAAGCTTAGCCTACATGAATGCGGGTAGCCGTGCGACTACGCTATCGCAATGCTGCAGGTTAATGTCAACCAAAACAAATACACTCGCCGGACCCCAGTGAACGATAACCCTCCATGTGAGATATATTTAAAAGGCCACTCCTTCACAGGAGGCAGGACTGGAGACGAACCGCATAGCAGGATCTGCAGTTATATTGCTCAGCGGAGTTATCGCCTTCTCCGCTGTCCCGAACGTTCCCCCGGTGATGTACCTGATTTAAACGTCAGCTATAAATAATGAATCGGTTCGAATATGTGGCATTTCCATCCTTCCATAGTTCCGGAGACAGGAAAGAAAACGTCACTGAGCTGTACTGGTAGACTCAACCCCATTGACCCACTACGCTGGAGAGCAATTACCGGGATGCAGAGAAAACGTGCGCATCGTTGTTCGATTAGTTGACCTGGTCCTGATGAGAGAGGAGTGTGATGATGACTCATCTGTCTGTTATTGCAATCATAAACATTTGGGGGATAAAGAAAAGTTTTGACTGATCGAATCAACCATAGCGCCCATGTACTTTAAGGAACATGATGGGATAATTTTAGTGGCAATGCACTTAGGCTTGGAAGACTGGAGGCCAATATATTTTACAGCCTGGGGGGGGGGGGGAGCAACCAGGGATACATACTGTACATACTCTACATAAAGAGTTACAAAGGACTAATAATAGGATTTTCTATAGCCTTGTTGATCTGACACATCATAAATGTGTAAAAACCACAACCTAAATACATAGCCTATAAGACCACTCAGAGCGCTGTCTTCTTTAGCTTCAGCAAGCAGCAGAGGAACATGCTGCAGCAAGGAAAGCCTGCTTCCTCCAGTGGCCAGCTAGGCAAGGGTGTGGCGGGCAGGTCTGCAGGACGCTGGCCTCTTCCATAGGTGGAGCATTCTCCATATCCAGTCAGCCCTCCCTGTCCACACACAGCCCAGCCGGATCCGTAACCGACGCGTCGGCATAGAGGTTTATCCGGTTTTCAAGTCCTCATCAATCGTCAGTGTACAAGATAAGACTTCCTTTATTTGCCCGCAACACCCATCATCATCATAGCACTCATGCTAACTAGCCATGTGATTGGTTGAGATTTCAGGAAGAACAGGAAGAACTTGAATCTGAAGATTGTCAGTTTTAATGGTTCACCATGTTGCCTATAATTTCACTGCAAAGCCCCAGTCATGTTACATTTGCATTTAGTCATTTAGCAGACGCTCTTATCCAGAGCAACTTACAGTAAGTACAGGGACATTCCACCCAAGGCAAGTAGGGTGAATTGCCTTACCCAAGGACACAACGTCATTTGGCACAGCCGGGAATCAAACTAACAACCTTCGGATTACTAGCCCAATTTCCTAACAGCTCAGCCACCTGACGCCTTGTTGACAGGCCACACCCTTCCCTCCTTCCTTCCTTCCTTCCTTCCTTCCTTCCTTCCTTCCTTCCTTCCTTCCTTCCTTCCTTCCTTCCTTCCTTCCTTCCTTCCTTCCTTCCTTCCTTCCTTCCTTCCTTCTTTCCTTCATCTGACCGTGTCTCCTCCTCGGTGACACGGTGTACTTGCTGGGTCCTCTCACCCATGCTTCACTACAGGAGAGCTCTGTCACCGCGCCAGGGACAAATTCTTCCCTCCTTTACTCAGGGCTTGGAAGTCTGGGTGGCCAGGGGTCATTTGTAGCCTTTGTTCGGGTCCAGACTGGGACAGCAACTTCACAGCTTTGGCCAGGCAACAGAGCAGAGCACCGGGAACAAAGCAGTCCTCTATGAGGCTCTGTTTCTATTCGTTCTTTGCCTGTTGCTAGGCCATCGACTTGTTCTGTGCCTCTGCGGCAGCTCATTTATCCCCAGCCCCAAACTTACAGCCCTTCCATTGAAGCCTCTAGCCCCTAGTATTAAGCTCTAGCCCCTAGTCCCTAGCCTCTATCCTCTAACCTCTATTCCCAGGGATACCACTAGGGTTTCTGGGCCACCGGGCTAATTTGTTCTCCGGAACCCAAAATCGAAATCATACAGGAAAGTATGAGGTTCTTCTGGGGCCCCTGTGTGACCAGGCCCCTTAGAATCATCCTAATCTACGATGCCCCTGTCTGCAGAGAGCTGAAGCAACGTGAAAACATGGCCAGTCAGGGGATTCTGACAACTGATCGAAGCATACATACACACACACACACACGTACACTCACATGCTTTACCCAGCGGGACGCGGCAGAGCTGACCAATCTGATCACTAAGCTTACACTGCCCCTCTGTGGACAGTGCAGGACCTGCACAACATCACACACAAACCAGTCGTTAACCAAGAGCATCTTTGCCAAGACAACCACATTTGACTAATGCTATGACCAAAACCTGGCACTGAGGGATCCTGTTGTTTCAGTATGTAATTTACAGGAAGTAGACATGGAAAAACTGAACACACTGTCCGCTCTAATCATTCTTCTGGAACCGATAGCAGAACTGTTAAGTTTATACTAGCATTGAGATCAGGTCTTGGAAATCCTACAGTTCTGAGTATAAACATTACATTACATTGACATGTATGCCTTTAGCAGACACTTTTATCCAAATCAACTTCCAAGAGAGAGTTTTACAAAAGTGCATAGGTCACTGAACATGACAACAAGATAGCCCCAAACATTGCGGGTAGGCAAACATGAAGCATACATTGTGAAACCAAATAAGTTCCAAAGGGAAGAACAATAAGCCTGTAATAAAACAAAAAAAGTGTAATAGTTAGACAAGTTACAATTAAACAGCAAAAACCTCAAAAGTGTATACAGTTGTATACATTGATATTTAAGATGTGGATGGATTTGTATCTACATATGGATTGCTGGGATATACTACACCACCCTAATGGTCTATAAACAGACACACACAAACAGTAGCCTACACAAATGGACATATTAAATCACACAGACATACACACACACACACACACACTGTCTTCCTCCTTTTGGTGGTGTGTAGACCTAGATGCAGCATGCCAGTGCACCTGGCTCAGGCTGCCACAGGCCACAGGGGCAGCACCAGGAGCAGATGGGTCCCAGCTGTTTGGGCCAGAGCCCTGGGTACACAGCTTCTGTATGAGACACACCAACTCTGTATACTGGAAGATCCAAACACACACACACAGCCAAAGGCATACATGAATGCATGCAAAAAAAAGTTACAGCTTTAGTCCCATATCCCAACCCTAGCACTATTCCCACAAGCCCCACACCCTAACCCTAGCGCCACATCCTAAACCTAACACCATACCCCAACTCAATCACCATAGCCCAACACTATAACCACCCCCCAACCATAGCCCCACGGACCCAGCTGGTCTAATAGAAATGGACTCAGTTGAACATGCTGAGGTATTTTCCTTGACTTGGTGCCTTCACAGACCCAGCACTTTCTATTCCAAGCCAAGACATATTTACTATGTATCCACTGAGAACTGTGCTGCATACTCACTTCTCAGCATATTGCAAAAACATGACCTTGTAAAACCAGATCCCACCAAGCTTGCCCCCACCTCCCACCGCTGCTGACTGCATCTCTGCCTCTGGCTCATGTCTGCTCTGCCCCACAGAATACCATTACTGCTCCGTCTCCCTCGCAGCAAACTTTGCCTTGATTAGATCTACTTTGAACACTGTACGTCTCGTTAGGAAGAAACGACACCCGGGGGGGCTGTTGACCCCGTCCCAGCAGCAGTGTGGACTGAGTCCTCCCCCCCCCACACACAACTGTCTGTCAAACCTGCCATTTAGGATGACAACCTCACGAGTCAGCGTGGTTGTCGGCTCGCTAAGGGGCGACCCGGTAGGGATAATGACCGAATGGAAACGGTGTTGTGAGAGAACCACAAGTCCTGTGACTTCCTCATGTGGCTAGGCTCAAGCCGGTGTGGGTTTAGGCAGCTTCAGAGCCTGGCTGTGGTCACCAAGGGCGGTTCTAATGAACCGCGGTGTGTTTGAACCGTTACATTTCACCACGGAAAATCCAACCCAGTGAGCTGAACTGCTGCTCAACATAAAACAGAACGTAACAAGCTACAGCACTAAATAAAAATTGGAATATGAATTGTGCGCCTGTGTAGTCAACAATAAAAAAATCAAGAGTCCTTATAAAATGTCAGAGGGTAATGGATATGCATATATTATACACTTCAACAGACAAATGTGATTTATTCTATGTCATTGCATTCCTCAGAAAGTCAAACCTTTAACCAATAACTGTGTCTCAATAATCACACCTGAGACACACACAAGGTAGAGCACTCATTCTTGAGAACTGGGACAAATCATGTCCGACCAAAACAATTTCAACCTTGACTCATTAATTCTTTTGTGTGATAATTTGTTTTAAAGAGAATATATCTACTTTAAATTTGTTTTATTTAAAATTCATTTTTGTAAACACCGTTTATATAATATATATATTTTTTTTTAATGTTGGGCCTTTAGATTTGTTTCCCAGATTTTTGTCTTTGAGATTTCGTCAAAAACACAATTTCATCAAACATTAAAAGGGTTATCAGGACCCCTATCTCACTTCCTGGTTTCAAAAAATGTGTTTTTTTTTATATGCATTGATATTGCAGGTCTAACAACAATGTCAATCAAAATGTAATAATAACAATAGGTTCCTCCCTAACTATGGTGTATTTTTACTCTGTGAGACTTCAACTTAATCATATTCCATTCCCAGCTGGAAAAAATGCTATTTAAGGAAAAAAGTAAGGAGGTTTGCCCGTTTTAATGTTTAATAACTAAGATACTGATGTAAAAAATAGATATATATTTTCCCAGCACAATTAAAACGTAGAAATCCCAAAAAGTGAAAGATAATATTTTAGGTAGCCTACACAAGATGGCGCTGTTGATGTTCCATAAGAAAGCTACGAAGCAGAGAAAAAAAAAGAAAAGATTCTTCTAGCAAAAAGGAAACTAAACACAATAACATCACCTCATGGCCACAGAATGTTTAAACGGAGGTGATGGTTCAGTAACTCTCAACGTTATACCCTGCATGTTGTTTCAATCTGTCTAGACAGCCGCAACAACAGAAAACTACAGGCGTTCTTCAACCTTAGGTTTGATCTTGTCGGCTGTTTGTGAAATCTAGTGAATGGTGATTGACTCTGATGAGCTTCGTGTGGGAATCGGACTGCCAAATGTCATTAGACAAGAAAAGGTCGGGTTTTCTGGCAAGCAACTGGTGTTAAGGAGTATGGTGGCTAATCTCTGCTACTCTTTTAGGCTCTTCTGAGGCCCAGCAGCTAGCTGATAAACAGAAGCCTAGGCAAGATAAACTAGGTTGGTTTATTTCCTCATTCTGCTGCAACATCTTATCATTGATTTATCTACTTAACATCACCTTCAAACTTCAGGCTCAGATAGGCCATGGTTCACTCGTAAACATGAAGAAAACATGTGGAATAGATATCAGGCCTATCACTCAAACCTCTCTCAGATTATTTGTGTCAACAGTTTGTGTGTAAGTGAACAGCCATGTTCTTATCATTTCTTTGCATTGTGCTTATAGGAACAAAACGGTTGACAGGTAGCCTACTCCTACGTAAAGAAATCTGATCGCTGTGCTTGTCAGTGTGTGCAGAGCGGTTGTATGCTGGTGAGGGCGAGAGAAGCAGGATATGGCTATGATTAAAGCCGGCACTAAAGCCAAGGTGCTAATTGGGATCATAAACACTCACTTTTCCATTTAGCGATCTAATGATGCGTTGCTGTTTGTTTAGTATGGGCCAACGAAAACGCTGTTAATCTGTCAGTTTCACCACTGAGAACATCTGATCATGGTGAGGCTCCACGCAGATATTGAATGATACTTTGAGAACGCTAGCCTGTTTACTTATACTTAACGACCCTCACCCCTCTCTCGCTCCCTGTCACACATACTCACGAAGGATAGCGCACAAACACTCTCAGACAGGGTGTGAGAGGAGCTAGCCTACTCTGCCTAAAACAGCACATCTGCTGGCTGCAAGGGCAGCATATTTTTCACATGGGAAACGGAGACTGTAAAAGTGAGGTCTTTACAGCGCAGGAGGATGAGATTCAGTAGCGCTGCGGCCTAGGGGTCACCCCGAGGTCAAACCCCAGCCGTAACTCCACAGATTAACACTCATTCTTCAATCTTTTTTTTCTCTCTCTTCTCTCTCCTGTAACGCTCGGAATGGCTCTCCATCTTGGGGTGTCGGTCGTTTGTGTGTTTTTCTCCTGGGGGAGGGCAGTGGGGGAGGACGGTGCTGTCCAGGCTGTCAGAGCCAGAGCCTGGCCTGGCTCTCCTGACAGCCAGAGAGCGTTGCTGCCACACGGGAAGACTGGGTTGATATAGGGCCTCTGGACAGCGCATGAACTGGACCCGCATAATCATAAATATCAGCGAGGATATTTACTCTGTCAGTTTTCTCATCAGGGCAAAGGTGTTTTCCATCAAAACGGAGAAGTCACGGCTCGTTCCAATAAAACGTTCAACTCCGCTCCTGGGCCCTGGAGCTGCTGACAATGTGTGTGATATGTTTTTTAATAAGACCTATTCCCCGTGCAGGATCCGAACGTCCAGCTCTGTCAGAGACTGTGAGAAAGGCAGCTTGTCAACTCGAGTTTATTTTCACTGTTTTGACAGACGCTGTATTATCACTGGAAGTCTTTAACTAAATATCACTTCTGCCTTCTGGCTGCCCATATTGAAATATGTACAACATTCACTCGTCTCTGTCTCTTTAAACCGCAACGTATATCTATTAGAGCCTTCTGCGTTTCAAGTCCAACAAAAAAGTCAACTTCGCTTTTAAATCTGATTCCTTCAGACTTAACCGCTTGCGAGGTACAAGTCACGCTAATTCACGGCGTTCCTTTGAAGCCGGGACCTGGCGGAAGTGCGCCGAGTCAGTGTGTTCCTGTAGCTCTACCAAGACTAAATGCCATGTGGCATGT
Organism: Hypomesus transpacificus; assembly: GCF_021917145.1. Taxonomy (NCBI): domain Eukaryota; kingdom Metazoa; phylum Chordata; class Actinopteri; order Osmeriformes; family Osmeridae; genus Hypomesus; species Hypomesus transpacificus. Next base: position 2,266,432 of record NC_061061.1, on the reverse strand, counting down.
TTGACACGGGGAATGGAAGGAGTAACCCAGGTCGTCAGGTAGAGCCAGGCTGTTGGACCGCGGCAATCAGGGCATCTCGCCCCGATACTAGGCACCACTTCAATAAAATAACTCCAGCCCCGCTTTTAAAAGCATTAGTCCTGCGCAAATTAAAAAGTAGAGTGCAATTAAAAGAAATCACTGTGTAAATGTTAGCATGTGGAAGTTTTTCTTTTCCTTTTTTCCAACCCCATTTTTTTCCCTTGCCTTGGCTGAAACAAAGGATGTCCTGGAGGCAGCGTTGCACAGCTGCTGTGTATTACCAGCTCCATGTGTTTCGAATAAGGCGCCATTATAATCAAAATCATAAAAAGGTAATGTGTTCCTCTTCTATGGTACATTTGAATATAAGTTACCCGACACAAAGTTCATGCCTTAGCGTTGACTTTTTGTATACCTTAATTGAAGAAATTATAGGAAAAACTGCTTCAGCGGCTATCGAGTGTCAATCATGAGTAACTTGTACCAGATATAGTGTGAGCTTAAACTTAAGTAGGCTAGGACTTCCTACATAACTTCTGAGTTGTGTTGTGTAAGCCTATTTCAAATGGTGGGCTGTTAAGTGGCCAGGTTTTCTGCAAACGTTTCAGATGTCGAACAACCACAGACTGACTCACAGCCCTAGCCACTACGCCTAATACTTCATCTGTTACTATAGCTAGCTGCATTCAAGATCTAAACATTCTGTGTGGCCTACTCCCACCCCCATCCGTCTCTCTCCCCTCCCTCACTCCATCTGGGTGTCACCTCTCTGAGGGGACAGATGAGTTTCCACATGGAGAATGAAGCTGTCTGGCCAAATCCACTTTTCATCCGTATTAAAATGGATATTTCCTAGTTGTCCGGGGGTGAAGTCTGGGTATTCTGTGTTGTCTCACTCACTAGCTGGGAACGTCGCCTGCCCATAGGCTATCTGCATCCCTGTAACTTGCTCCCTCCCGCCCAGCTCTTGTGGGTAGTGGGTTCCCCACGGGTCCCGAGCCAACGGCACGCTGGCAAGCTGCTCACTTTTCACTTAGCGGCACACACTAATTTACTGAGACCCGACACTGCTCTTGGTTCGCGGTGCGATTCCCACGTTCCAGCTGAGAAAATATATCATTAGGTGCTTGCTGTGTAATACTTGCCACGTTACGTTATAAAACCTGGGTGTAAAGCAGCTTGGGCAAAACTCGAAGGATTTCCAACGAGTCTCATTCTGCCCGTCCTGGTAGAGGAACCGTTGGCGGAGATGAAAATGCTGGTGTTGAAAAGACGTTTAGGGACTGCTCCTGGGTGGCTGTAAGCATTTCCATTGCAAATGTCTCCATAATGTAGCCTGACATAGAGACTGGTGTAGGCTTACATCTTTATGAGGCTGCTTTTAGAGTTATTTGGATTAATTAACTTTGCAAGCAAATTAAGATTCCAGTCTGACTGCAGAGGAGGTAAGTTAATTATTTATAGACAGAAGACAAAGATTCCACAAAGTAAGCTCTTTCCGCCCCCAGAAATACTACAGGATACTGCAATACAACTAACTGGGCTGTCGAGCCATTATCGATTTATTTCGTAGCCTAATACGTTTCATTTAGGGCTGTTAGAATTAAAACATGTTTTTCTAAGAAGTCAACACAAAGTCCCCTGTAACATGTCCTACACTAACTCAGCATTGGGATGCGTGGGAGTCAGATGGCTGAGCGGTGAGGGAGTCGGGCTGGTAATCAGAAGGTTGCCGGATCAATTCCCTGAAGTGCCAAATTATGTTGTGTCCTTGGGCAAGGCACTTCACCCTACTTGCCTCGGGGGGACTGTCCCTGTACTTCCTGTAAGTCGCTCTGGATAAGAGCGTCTGCTAAATGACTAAATGTAAATGTAACATTGATGGGTACAGGTTTGTTTCTGGAGAGAGACTAGTCTACTGCAGAGTGACTGGGGTTTGACACAGTGACTTGAAGACATCCATTTATGGGTCTATTTAGAGGGACATCAGTCATGGTGTTCTGTCATTAAGCGATGACTGGGGCAGGCTGACTAGGCCTTTCACTTCACACACATTTTTATAGCCGCGACCGCCAGTCAGCAACTCAGCCAGTGAGGCAGAAAAACAGCTAGCAAGATTCAGTGCGATCCCCAATAGCAGAAGCTTTTTCCCAAGGAGGGAGTGTGGAAACTCCAGTCTGCACCAGGTAGGTCTGCAAGGCACCACCTGGGTCAGTGGCTAGCAGTCTAACACCACACAAGCAGACTATAGGCTAACCAGCCCGGAGCACAGTCTACAGGCTAGAATGCCTCTAGGTGTGTGTGTGTGTGTTTATGTGTTTGTTTATGTGTGTGTTCAGACCAGAGACTACACAAACATGGCCGTGTTCATGTAATGTACACTATTAAAGTTGGGACATTTCACAGTTCCAGTCTCCGGGCTTCCCGTAAGACTCCCAAAGCCTGTTCATTCGGAAGTTATAACTTAACCATCCATGTGACTTATCAGGTAACTGAACCGCGTTTGGCGAACGTCATCTGCGTTTTACATTCATCCACATATCTTTTATCAGGGTTAATGGGCTCGTAAAAAAAGGGTCTTGAATTAAAACAAAATCCATTTCTGCATTTTTATGACATCCTCGTCTAATCATAAACGGAGAGCAGTCCCTGTTAGCGTTTCCTCGCTGGCAGAGAGCATGTTTTGTTGGTGCACGGGCTCCCGTTAAACCGTTTCACAGCCACAGAATGAGAGGGGCCTTTGACTGGTAGCAGAAGACATCATCCGCTTACAAGGTTGCGCCGTAAAAAGCCCTCCACGTCGCCATAAGCGCCGCTTTGTTTTCCGACACATCTACGTTTGAGCGTTTGTTGGACTAATTACAACGGGCTGCCATTCTCTTCCTGCCATACAGATGCGTTAGCTGGGATCCCACGTCGCGTCGCGATGTCACTTTATTCATGACTGTGGTTTAGGTAGGGGGGGAGTGAAGGTAGCATGAAAGTGAGGGAGGGAGCAGGAGGGATGGATGAAGGGAGGAAGGAAAGGAAAGGGACTGAAAAGGAGGGAGTGTATTAGACCAGGGGCTCATCTCCCCCCCCCCCCCCCCCCCCCCATACCTCCCTGTGGAGCACAGGGAGGTATGGCTGCTAGCCAGGGTGGTATGCATGCTATTGTGTTGTGTCGAGCATGGCTGGATCACACCTCCCAGCCATAATGACCACGCGACTCCTATAAATGGGCCTGTGTTAATGCTGTGAACACATGCATGCAGAACACACAGGCCGGGAGGGAATCTGACACAACAGGACACAGGGATTAGACGACAGAGGGCAAAGTTCAGAGATTTGTCACTTGGCTTCTGTCTGTGCGTGTGTTTGTGTGTGTGTGTCGAGGGGGGGGGGGGGGGAGGGGGCTACATAAGCCAGTTTGATTGGGCCTCAACCTGGAAACACACACACAGAGACACACACACGCGCCGGCTGGAGTCTGGCGGAAGGACCGCCGGCTAGCAGGCAGACGCCTCCAGCATAGCGGGGGGGCGGAGCTTGCCGCCATGCCTCGCGTTCAGACGGATGCCCGTTGCACGCCCGCCTAACCACACAGACGCTGCCAAACCACACAAGGAGATAGAGAGCGGGGCGTCCTGTCCGGCTGCCTCGCATACACACATGTACACACATGCCATGTGGTTTATTTTATCCTACACACAATGCAGGCTAACAGGCAGTAATTAGGGAGCTTCTCATTGGTGAGCGCCAGCCATGCTGCCTCTATAAATCTCTGTGCTGGCGTGTGTAGAGTCAGGCTGTTGAGGCACCAGGATCCCACGTCGGGGAGACGTTTGATAAGCATTCCCTGCTGGCTGGCTGGCTGGCTGGCTGGCTGGCTGGCTAGCTGGCTGGCTAGCTGGCTGGCTGCATGGATGAATGGATGAATGTTAGGTCAGCTGAATGGATGTTGGGCTTGATGGACGAATGGATTGATGGATGGTTGGATGTTAGACTGGCTGGCTGAATGGATGGATAGATAGATGAATGGTGGGCTGAATGGATGGAGGGTTGGATGGCTGGCTGGATGGATATTAGGCTAGCTGGACGGATGGACATCGGACTTGAAGGATGAATGGATTGATGGATGGATGCTGGGCTGGCTGGATAGCTAGAACTGCAGGGTTCCACTACCCAGCCGGGGCTGAGGTCCTGCCCCAGGCCCCACAGAGAGCTGTCTACACACACCTAGCTGCCCACACAGCACCATCACTCTGTGTAGGGGACTCAGCAGGGAGCAGAGACCCAGGAGACTCCTTGGCTGGCTCCAGCCCGCGGAGGGACGGAGAGGGAGGGACAGATGGAGAGACGGAGGAGAGAGACAGAGAGAGGGAGGGAGAGATGGAGCGAGGGAGGGAGAGATGGAGAGACGGAGGAGAGAGACAGAGGGAGGGAGAGATGGAGAGACACCCTGCCGTGAGGCTCCCGTCCCACCACTCTTAAGGAGAAAAGCAACAGTGCTGGAGACACACTGAATCCACAGGCTACCTATTGTTCAACTGAAATTGTTGTGTGTGTGTGTGTTTGGATGTGTGTGTGTGTGTGTGTTTGGATGCATGTTTCTGTCCTGGACCCTCCAAGTTGAGGCAAAGGTTGTCTGCGGAGCATGGCGCTGCATAATCTACCTCTCAATGAAGTCTTGGGGGGGGGGGGGGCGGGGGCAGCGGAGAGAGGATGGGGGGAAGGGGGGGTGGGGGGGGGTCAACATTCCTGGACAATGAGACTCTCTCCTCTCATTACCCCCCCCAACTGTACTCATACCCCCTCTAAACCCTGCTTACCCGCAATATGGCTCTCCTGGCTCCAACACCAGAATAGCCCTCCCCCCCCTAAAACAACCCCCCAGCCACCACCAACACAAACACACAGGATCATGCCCCCCACCAGCCCCAGCCACAGGGCCGGTGGTGTCAGTGGTAAGGCAGTAGACCTGCTCCTGAGGGGCCCCTGCTGGTTCGCCGGCATGGCCCCTAATACTCTTTAATAAGAGCTGCTTCTGATTAATTCCGTGCTGAAGCGCGGCTAACAGGCACATATAAAAACGATGAATGGAGAACCGAGGGGGGAGGAAGGAAGGAAGGAAGGAAGGAAGGAGAAAGGAGGGAGGGAGGGCTGCCAAGAAAACGGAGGGAAACGTCCATTCCTCTTCGGTGTCAATCCAAGCAGTGTGGGTATGAGGCCTGTGCCTCCGTCCATCTTGGCCCCCCCCTGGGAAAGCCTCCCCCCTCCATGCACACCAACACAGAGCTGTGCCCCCCAGCCAGGCCTGCCCCCCCTGGCTCTCTGGCTGCCCGTTAGAGGGGCAGTGAGCCTGGCTGCTCCTGGCTGTGCTTCAGGCCTGCTCGTAAAGGGGGTGTGTTTTACACCCTGGGAGGGGGGGACAGGCACTGTGCTCCTAGGCCCTGCAGGTGGACAGATACAATGGCCCAGTGTTCCTACTGTTAGGACCCGCGGATAGGGTTTACCGGACCCCCCAACCCCCTTCATGGATGCTGGTACCTACAGCACTGTGGACCCCTTCCGGAAGTAGCCGGCTTGTTGTCATGTTAATGAAAGCAGATAAATGCAGGTGAATGAGGGAAGGAAAAGGAATGAGACCGTTTCCTTGCTCTCCTCTGGTACACTTCTGTTGCACTGGTCTTGTCCGACAGGTAGGGAGACAGGCAGAAAAACAGTGAGACGAGTAGACAGACAGGGAGACATGTAGGCAGACAGGCATAGGGAAAATGTTTTAGGAATGTTAGGCTGAAACAGCCCTGAAATGACTTCTCCAGACCCCCGGGCACATACTCCAGGTCACAGTGGAGATGTCTGTCAGTCTGTGCGATGATAATCTTACAGTGTCCACTGCACCTGCTGTCATGTAAGCAGATACCACAGAGGAAGGAGGGGGTGGGGGACAGGGGGGGTCACATTCCTCATCAGGACCTGTAGTGTGATCTATCCATCTCTCTTTGGGAAACCGGTTGGGACATACAGGTAGATAGACAGGCAGGAAGACTGGCAGACAGACAGGCAGACAGACAGACAGACAGACAGACAAACTGACAGACAGACAGACAGGCAGGCAGGCAGGCAGGCAGGCAGTCAGGCCAGGTCCACTTCAGTTTCCCATCAGATTTGTGGGTCACGCACAATTACCTTTCATTTTTGTACAAGTATGTCCGTAATGAACGTGTTATTGGGCAACGTTTTCTCAATGAGGCCAATTTGCTTTCAAAGGAAATGGAACACAGATACAATTCGCAAAAACAAGGAGAAATCAGGTTGACTGTTGGTCGGATAGCAGTTTTTCCTGGGCTGGCCCAGTTTCACAGATACCCACCCACAGAGACCCCTCTGGGAACAGCCTTCCCAACATGTCAAGCTGCCCACCTAACCAAAACGTCTGAGTCATGCCAAACTGTTATTTGATGTAAAACAGCATCAAAACAGTCAAGAAATGTGAAATGTCCCACTTCAAATCGGGCAGTGGGCCCCTCATAGAGGTAGCCCTGCCTCAGAGTGGCAGCCGACCTTCTCCACAAAGCTCTGCTTAAACTCTAAAGCTAAAAGGTCCATGGGAGCAGTTAGAACTCCAGGTCTTTGTATTAAAAACGGTAAATGATTCCATGGTTTATTGTCCCGGGGAAAAGTGATTGAACCACACATGTCATAACTTCCATTTCTACCCGTCTGCGATGGAACGAATGTGTCACTCCGCCACAGAGAACACTCGGAGCGGAGGGTAGAGGGGAGGTGAGCTGCTCTCTCTCTTATACGACCCCTCTGCCTCGCTCTCCCTCCCTCCCTCTCCCACCTTGTCTTTCATTCTCTCCATCTCTCTTTTCACTCCTGGCATACTGTCCTGATACTGTACTGTTACAAGTTCTGGTGCCGGTACCATCCTGTGCTTCAGCACTCAGGAGAGAGGGAGGGGTGGAGGATGAGAAGGAGGGAAGGGAGTGAGGGTTAGAGGGGAGCGATGAAGCATAGAGGAGGGGCCCAAGGGGTTGTGTCAAGGAGTGAGGCGTAGAGGGGAAAGGAGGTATCAAGGAGGGAGAGAGAAAGGGGTACGGGGAGAGAGAGCGATGTCAAGGAGTGATAAAGGCCTGTGGAGGAGAGAGAGAGAGAGAGAGAGAGACAGAGAGAGAGAGAGAGAGAGAGACGTATTGAGCAGAGAGATGAGGTATAAGGACGGGTCTATTTCACCACTTGTGGCCCTCCCAGTGGAAAGAAGCAGTGTGACTTCAGAGGATCTCCAGGAGCAGGAAAGCTGTGGTCTGTCTGTGAGGATGATATATATGACACTGCCTGATTCATGTGCTACTGTGCCTGCATAAGCTGTCTGGCAGATACCGTACCCACGCACATTCTTGAAGGGGCAATGATTATACAGTACACATCCCTGACCTAATCAGCCATGACTCGCACTAAACCTCTGGCAAGCCGGCAGGACGTAGCCAGCGGGAGACGTTTATTATTATTTATATATTTCTTATATTTGACGTTGTGAGAACCATGAAAATGAGTGAGAGAGTGTGATGTGTTCCATGGACGGCGTGGATGACTGAGCGAGTGTGTATGAGGTAAGGCACCCTGACACAGCCAAGGAACTGGTGTGTGTGTGTGTATTAGATTGACTGTAAGATGCAGTGAGGTTGGAAATCAGCCGTGCAACGATGACGTTTGCGGTGGCTTTTGCACCGTGCACGAGGGCCCGTCCGGAGCGACTTACAGGCCCATGACGCCATGCCACTGAGGTCCAATCGCCCGTGTCCAATCCCCCTGACTCGCGGCGGGGCCTCCTGTCTCACGCGGCGCCTGATTGATATCACAAATGTTTTTCAGAATATCTTAATCGAACAGTAACGGGGCCCGAGAAAAGACTTTCGCTCAAGAGGAAAAAAAAGCCGTCAAGTCCAGTCACATGAAATGTATTTTAATAAAACACAACGTACACATATGGAGTCCTATGACCGGTATATCTGTCCGAATCCTGAAGATCAAATCTAGAATATGTCAAACAAAGCATGATACAGTTGTTGCTGTTGGTCTTTTTTTGTCTTTTTTGGCGGGGAAACACTGAAATCAAATGAGGTCAACCAAACGCTATGACACGTGACGCCCGCTGTCGCAGAGGGACACGTGACGGGAGACACGCCTGTTGTCAGGACTCCAAGGAAATACTTCGGCAAAGAAGCGCATGAGACCCAAAAACTCTTACCAAACACAAAAAAGTACAAAATAGAATCAATAAATAAATCAAATATATATACCATATAAATGTAATAGCTATGTGGTGGCTATGTTTATTATTTCGTTTTTTTAATCATTTTCATTCGTAGCTTGGTATTACAACCTTCTCTCTAACACATTAAGAACGGTGAAGAGCGAATACTGAAGTTACAGTAATAGGTTTTACAATTAGATGAACTCACCACTACGTAGCAGGGAGTTGTTTGCCATGCTAGTTACGTAAACAATTAAATTTCTTTATCCACACTATACAGTTGGAGCGTAAAGCAGTCTGGACACAAACACTTTGTGCTGAGAATAAAATACTTTGCAACTAGGCATGGTATTTCTGAACGTTACTCTCGAAAATGTACAAAGTCAACGTAAAGGCTATACATGGTCTCTCCTCCTTCTTCAAGGAACGCGAGGGTAGCTTTTGACATATAAATACAGGAAAAAAAATGTCTCTTTTGCTTCAAGACGTCAGATCGGTCCATCGCTGTCTTCTCCTCCCGGGCCTCATCTTCCTCCTGGATTTTCTCGACATCCGTTCCGCCCTTTCCTCCTCTTTTCTGGTCACATGGCCCCGATAATAGCTTCACCCCCTCTTTTTCGCTCTCGCCCCCCCCCCCTCCCCCCCCCCCGCTCCTCTCTCAGTCCGAGGGCCCGGTAGATGGACCCCCTGCTCGGTCCGGACATTTGCGCAAAGGGAACAAGTGTTCTAAGGTTTCTATGATGTCCCTGTGGGGTCACAGGGCAGGGAGCTGATGGACTGGTCGGTCACTGTTATGGGGGGAAGCAGCAGGAGGCAGAGACAAAGTGTGTGTGTGTGTGTATGTGCGGTGTCCAGCATGTGTGTGTTGTGTGCGTGTTTATGTTGGTGGCGTACAGTACATGTGTGCGTGTGTGAGCGAGTGTTCGTTTGGAAGACGTGTGAGGGGTGTCAGGAACTGTGTGTGTGTTCAACTGTGAGGAGGCCAGGAAGGGATCATGAGGGTTAGTGTTTGTGTTCGTGTGTGTTTGTGTTCCTGTGTGTTTGTGTGTGTGTGGAGCAGCGGCTAGCAGCGTAGTGTCCAGGGTTCTGTTGGGTCTCACTGGCCGGACCGCACCGAGGCCAGATGGTCGCTGTGCTGGTTCTGGGCCCGGAACCGAAGCCTCTGCTTGTTTGACTTCTTCTTTGGTTCTTTAGTCCGGTGCTTTTCTGACCCCGCTGAAACCAGAGAAGAAGAAGGGGATGAGAACCACCTCGAAGTATGCTAATACATTTCTCATTGCAAGGATCATAACCCCCAGTGCCCCTTCACACACACAGAGACACACACACAGACCAGGACTGAACCTGTAGCCTACTATATAGAACGGAGAGGAACCAGGACTAGATCCGAGAAAGGGATGTGGACCACACAGAAAGCAGGTGTGGTCATGACAGCAGGCCCAGGAGATGAACACAGGCTCTTCCAGGGTTCACCAGCCCCACCTCCTTCCTACACTTGTTCAGGTCGGTTCCCCCAGGAGAGTCAGGCTGAAGAGTGTAATGTGTGGCAGGAATTCTCCTTGATTGCCTTCTCATATGCCCTGGCCTAACGCCGACACGTTAGAGTTCTCCATGCCAAGTTCAATTGCCCCCCTCCCAGGCCCTACACTGTGAAACAGATTTGACCATTTCCCTCGCTCGAAGTGGGGACACGCATGAGCAAACGAGATATTGCTCTTTTGATGATGCCTTCTAAACTGATGTTTTGCAAAGCCATTTCCTGTAATTAATTTGATCACGCCATTTGCGCTGGATCGGCCTATCCAGTGTATTTCTATTTTCTGGGGGGGGGGGGGGAACACGTAGGTTTCAAGTTCAGAACCCTCCGGAAAATCAAGCCCGAGTTCCGAGGTCAACATGCGGCCCGTTTGATTCTCTGTTTCAAGCCCCCTCCAATTAAACAACATTAACAGAAAAGTCGCTATGCTTGTTTAGTAAACGTCGCTGTCGATTTCCCGGGTGAGTTCCAGTATGGTTATGACGGCGGGTCCACGCGCAACCTACGACTGCATCTGGCCCGCCGAGCTTTTTTCCTAATTGCCATTTAAAGAGGTCGTTTTCATTCGAAACAGTGTTGCTATGTGCTTCATAAACATGCCCCTCAATGCAATCAACTCAGGACGAATTACATTTGATGGCAGTAAAGGCCTCAGCAGCATTACAAGGGTCTCTGTAGCCAGCTAGATCCAGATGGGCTTTCCTCAGAGCCATTAGCACAATATCCTGCCTTATAAAAAGCCCAGTCTTTAAGGCATTTGCGTGCAGCGCAAATAATTACGTGAGGGAACTTAAGACTTTCCTGGAAAGCCCAAGACAAAGAACTAGAGATAGCTGCTATCCAAACTATGCAACTGGGCTTAGACAGGCAAGACAGACAACTAAAGAACATCCCGAGTCTAATCTAGGCTGGAGGTGATACCCAGCCGTATTTATTAGTAGTATCAAGGTATGATTAAGATTGCGTAATAGTATTTGCAAACTGTTTGTGCATTTCATTTGTAACACCCACACCTATACACCCTCCCTTCCCGGAGAGTAGGGGTGTTACAAACCGCGTTTTAGCAGTGGCTGTCTGAGGGGTCCACATGATGCCTGTTTTGAAGCACCACCTGTAGGGTCTAACCCTTGGTAGCAGGTCATCCCTGCCGCACATACTTGGTTTGCATCCAGTCCACTGTTCTACAGGCTGGCAGCTAGAGGGCAGCCCTCACCACGGCTCGCTCCTCTCCAAACCCTTCTCCTCTCCTCCTTTCTTTTTCTGCTGGGGTTGTTCAACTCCTTTTCTTGCTCCTCGCCTTTCCTGTCCTCTCCTGCTCTCCTCTCCCCTTCATTTCTTGCTCTTCCCCCCACCCCTCCCCCTCTCCAGCCCTCCGCATCAGACCGGGGAGCTGCTGTTAGAAAGGAGGAACCCTCGTTCACATTCAGTGTTTCCCCAGGCGTAATACGAGGCTGCGCACACTTAGCTTTCATCGTCTCATATTTACAACCAGTGTAATCACTTAAGCTGATTACTGGGGTTCACGGAAGAAACAGTTTAATTTACCAGACAGAAAATGATTAAGTCAACTCAATTGCTTTCAAAACCAGGAAGCAAATTTAGTCTTGAATGGAAAAGAAAGCTTCAAAATGATTTTCCAGTTTTTGCTGCTCTTTAACTGGCACTACAAGAATTCTAACTTTGCTGCCAATAAGGAAACATTTGTTTGATCTTAAATATGTATTTCATAACTTCATTTTCATGTATATATTTCTTTGCCATTCCTGGCATTTCTAGGATCCATAATGTCTCTGTGTTTACTCTATCTTTGTAGATTACATCATCATCTGCTTGCTACACTGGAGGGTCTGGACCACTTCACAGTCAGAGTGATAACAACAAACACACAAACAAATGCCTACAAAAGTCAAATAGCCCAATCAAATACAAATTAGATGCAGATGTGTGTGTGTGTGAGAGGGTGTGTGTGTGGACGTGTGTGTGTGTTGCCATCACATACTGTACAATCTATCAGTAGCACTTGTCTAGGGAGGATCACCCTTCCCAGCATGCACTGGGGCGGGAGCTCTTGCCTGACCCCTGACCTGCAGACATTCCAGTCCCATCGTGATCCATCTCTCCCTACCCCCCCCCCCCCCCTCTCTCTCTCTCTCTCTCTCTCTCTCTCTCTCTCTCTCTCTCTCTCTTTCTCTCTCTCTCTCTCTCTCTCTCTCTCTCTCTCTCTCTTTCTCTCTCTCTCTCTCTCTCTCTCTTTCTCTCTTTCTCTCTCTCTGTCTGTCTCACCATCGCTCTTTCTGTCATTCTATATCTTTCCTCTCCCTTCTGCTCTGGGTGTTTTTACTATTCAACTCTCTCTGAACATCTCCATTAACTCTGTTGTCTCTATGTCTGTCTACCTGCCAACCTGATTGTCCGCCATCCAGCCTGTCTGTCTTTCAGGCTTGTCTATCTGCCCACCTGTCCACCGATCTTTCTGTTTGTACACTAGTCTGTCCGTCTGTCTGTCTGTCTGTGTGTCTGTGTGTCTGTGTGTCTGTGTGTCTGTGTGTCTGTCTGTCTGCCCACCTAACTGTCTGTCTGCCCACCCACCTGTCTGTCTGTCTGTGTGTGTGTGTGTGTGCGTGCGTGTGTGTGTGTGTGTGTGTGTCTGTCTGTCTGTCTGTCTGTCTGTCTGTCTGTCTGTCTGTCTGTCTGTCTGTCTAACTGTCTGTCGGTCTGCCCACCTAACTGTCTGTCTGTCGGCCCACCTGTCTGTCTGTCTGCTCACCCACCTGTCTGTCTGTCTGTCTGCCCACCCACCTGTCTGTCTGTCTGTCTGTCCGCCTGTGGCACCGTGTGACCTCAGCTAGGCCGCCAGCAGCAGCGGGAATCGAAGGCCTAATCTGATCTCCTCTGCCGCTCTGCGGTCACAGGAAATCGATGGCTGACCTCAAGAGGGGCATTAAGACAGACGGTAAATGGGCTCCTCCTTCTGAAAAAAACCTTTCCACCTGCTCTCCCCTCCTCTCCTCTCCTGTCCTCTCCTCGATCTCCTCCTCTCCCCTGTGTTCTTACGCCGCTCTCATTTCCCCCTGCTTTCTCCTTCCACTCCCGCCTCCCTTCCCTCTCGTCTCGGCCCATCTGCACCTCTCCTCTCCTGGTCTCCTCTGCTCTTACGCTTACCCTGCACTCATCCTCAAACCATCAATTCAGACATTTCAGGGCAGAAGATGGGGGGAAGGAAACCCCAAATGAGCTTTTGGCATCTTGTTTTGTTCATCAAATGGCCAAAGCAGAGGCCATTATTTGCGAGGGAAGGAGAGGACCACTGGCGCCAGGGAGATTAGATTAGATTAGATTTCAGGAGCAGAAATTGGATTAGCCGCCATTAAGGATCTCCTCACACATACATTTATAACGCTGTGAAGGGGAGTGGGTACGTGGCCAGCACTCCACTGGTTCACGCACACACACACACACACACACACACAAACACACACGGTACAAAGTACTGTATACTTTCTGTAGAGTGTATCTCCTTTCAAACAAAGTCTCAGGGTGTGTGTGTGTGCGTGTGTCTATAGCTGTCGTAGTAACTGGCGAAATAGGGAGAGAACCAAAGTTAGACATGTGGCGAGGAAGAGAAATGGAGTGTGAGACATAGAATAAGAGTGAGAGAGAGAGAGAGAGAGAGAGAGAGAGAGAGAGAGAGAGAGAGAGAGAGAGAGAGAGGGAGAGTATAACAAGAGAGAAAAGAGACAGGCAGATATGTGCCAGAAATAATGCATTCTTCCTCCCAGAAAGAAAGATTTTTTATGCGTGTAAGACCATCCTGCCAACCAGCTGACAAGAGGCAGAAGCTCATTTAGACTAACAGTATTACTCCAGAACGTACGCACTCCTTCTCTCTTTCTCTCTCCTCCTCTCTCCTCCTCTCTCCCCCCAATCTGTCCTGTCTTTCATCGCTCTCTTCTCTCCATATATGCGCGCTCTCTCTCGCGCTCTCTCTCGCGCGCTCTCTCTCTCGCGCTCTCTCTCTCACGCTCTCTCTCGCGCTCTCTCTCTCGCGCGCGCTCTCTCTCTCTCTCGCGCGCTCTCTCTCTCGCACTCTCTCTCTCGCGCTCTCTCTCTCTCTCTCTCTCTCCAATCCTTTCCTCCCATGCTCTGCTTACAATCAGGGAACATCTTAGCGAGAATGATCTAAAACATATGCATTCCCATTTAAAAAGCTAATGTTGGAATTAGGTGCCTCATTATGCCCTAATCTGCAGCCGGGTGGAGGTTCAGTCAGGTTGGACCTCCGCTCAGCCTTTGAAGCGGCGTCTGACTGACGAGCAGAAGAAGAGAGGAGATGACTGGAGGATTAGCTTCCTCTCCGGAGGAGCAGGCGGGGCCAAGCAGCCCTGCTGGTCAGGACGGGGCCAGAGCAGGCAGGCAGACAGGCAGACAGGCAGACAGGCAGACAGGCAGACAGACAGACAGACAGACAGACAGACAGACAGACAGACAGGCAGACAGACAGACAGACAGACAGACAGACAGACAGGCAGACAGGCAGGCAGGCAGGCAGGCAGGCAGGCAGGCAGGCAGGCAGGCAGGCAGGCAGGCAGGCAGGCAGGCAGAGGACAGTAGGGAGGAAGACAGGCAGACAGGCAGACAGGCAGACAGACAGACAGACAGACAGACAGACAGACAGACAGGCAGACAGACAGACAGACAGACAGACAGACAGACAGACAGACAGGCATACAGACAGACAGGCAGGCAGGCAGGCAGGCAGGCAGGCAGAGGACAGTAGGGAGGAAGACAGGCAGACAGGCAGGCAAGGCAAGTCGGGAAGCAGGCTAACTAGTAGATAGACAGGCAAGGAGGGAGATGGATGGATGGGCAGAGAGACAGACCAGCAGGAAGACAGACAGGCTGGCAGACAGACAGACAGACAGGCAAGGAGGGAGGGAGAGAGTGACAGGGTGGATGAAACAGCTCCATCCATGTGTGATCTGTCCTACGGCCACAGGTATACTTAGAGCAACATAGAAAGACGCGCCAGTAAATATTTGGTCTAATGTCTGACTCCTGAACCACCTACGCCGCTGTCCCAACCACCTAACCCCCCTCGCTCCCTGCCCCCCCCCCCAAACCCTTCCCAGTCTAAATTGGAGCTCTTGCTCGCCACACAGTCTGCTGTCACCGTGGCAACGTCACCGTGGTAACGCCGGCGAGCCAGGCGGTGTCGAGGCGTGATGGCCGGGCCCCTGCATCTGATAGGCTGGTACCGCAGCTCTGCAGCGGCCGCATCTGTGGTCTGCTATCTCCTCGCTGACTCACACACACATACACACACACACACACACATCTGGGCCTAAATACATAGGCTCCCTGCTCTGTGCCCCCGAGGCTTGGTCTTCAAATGAGGGATAATTAGCCTTAGTTAGCTTTAATGAATGGCTAAATGTTGTGTTTCATTTCTGACGAGCAAAATAAAAAGCTGGGTCTTTATCAAAGGCCCCCGCCAAAGTTTCTGCCGGCTGGCCAATGCTGAGAGTCTGTGTTTATGTGTGTGTGGCTAAGTGTGTGTTTATATATATGTGTGTGCGTGCGTGTGCGTGTGTGTAGGTGTGTGTTTGAGTGTTAGCGAGCTGTGGATAGCCCTAGCAGAACCAGGGCAGTGAAAAAGGGGGCTGAGGGGCCTATTACTGTAAAGATCAAGAGACTTCTGGTGGGATATTAAACATGGATCCTTACAGCTGGGACAGACAGCAGATGTCATTATAGTCCACTTCAGTCGCACGCACGCACGCACACAACCTCACACACGCACACACACACTCACACGGTGTGTGTGTGTCTTTCCCTCCCTTCGCAGAGGGAAAGACGTCTTATTTCGGCCCGAGCCTTGCATGTCCCCATCCGGCTACCAAAACAACAACAACCACCGTGCTCTCTCTCTCTCAGTCAGCAAAGCACTTCCTGGACTTGGTGATGACATACCAGGAAGTGACGTTGTGGCGTCACGTGATCTCTTTTCACCCACCACTTTCACCGATGGAAAAACATCAGGAAGATCCCTGATGTTTGGAATCTGCTATGCGCAAGAGATTTGCTGCGGCCCTCTCGGGGACTCCAGCCATTAGAGCAAGCCTGCCTTTGAGAAGCGTTGACTCTGATCTCAGATCAGTGTTGGGGAACAGCAGGTCCTGACGTTCATTATCTTCATGGTTACCCAGCAGAGCTCATAAAGAAAGGGCTTGGCAGGCGTGTTGAAGAAGTGCACTTTTACACACTCCTACCTTCTCCCTTTAAAATAAGCGGTCTTGGCATCCGACTTCGCGAGGCAAGAATTCCCACTCCCCTCTAGTAAACCCCACCGCCCCCCCCCCCCCCCCCCCGCCACACACACACACACAAACCATGACCCCCCCCACCACCCCCCCCACCCTAAGCAAAGCAGCACCTCAGCAGGCTTATCTGTACAGTTGTTACAGCAGGGTTCAAACTGAGCACGCCCAAGTCGGGTCAACCCCCCCCCCCCCCATCTCTTCTCACATCATAACACAGACCACCACCACCCCCCCCCCCCCCCACCCCCCCTCCTCCCACACACACACTTAGTTTTCATTCTGGAAGATCATCCTAATCTCTCGGTCATGCGGGTGGTGCTGACTGGGCCGGCCCTTGTCTGGGGCCTGGGCCTCTGGTTGGGTGGGTGGGTGGCTGGGTGGGGGGGTTGGCCCCCAATGGAGAGTCCAGGCCTGGGGATTTACCTGGCTGAATTCCCTCTGGGCCCCCAGTCTTTCTGGAACTGTCCCACGCTTACAGCGCCCCCGCCCACTTTATGGAGAGGCATAAAAACCATGTTAACACGGAGAGGGGGGAGGGGCATGCAATAAGTGTTCTGAGATGAGGAGGGGTCTGTGGACCCCCAAGAGGCTTTGGGGGTGGGCTGGGCAGGCTGGGGAGGTGGTGGTGGTGGGGGGGGGGGAGCCAAGAAGGGGTTCATTCTATAAGTACTCCATAGGCTGTCTGGAACACTCTCTCCTCCACGCTGAAACAACATGTTTACCCCGCTGTCACATCACTGCTGGACGCACCAGCGCGCTTGCACTACATAGGATGGACTGTAACACACACACACACACGCGCGTGCGTGCGCGTACACACAGAAATAGTGTGACTGTGTCAACAACACACACCGTGCCTGCTCACTTTACATCACAGCTGCACACGGAGGGACACGGAGGGCGACCCGGCGTCTACCACACACAGTCAGTCAGTCTGCTGTCTGGTGTGGGTGTGTGTGTGTGTGTGTGCTACAGCCCCTGGCCTGGGTTGCTGGTGCCCCTTCCCACCCCCTCGCCCCAGGGACAGGAGGGTGGGGGGGGGGGGGATCTAGGAGGAAATTGTTCTGCATGATTCTCTCTTTATATCTCATTTTCTCTACAAGTCTCTTCATCCCTGCCTCTGCTCGGGGAAAGGCAGGCAGGAAATCCCTCTCCTGTCTGGATCGGGAGCGCGCCTTTCCCCCTCCCCGGCCTGGGGAGGCTGGGTCCTAACGAGGCGGGAGCCGGCCTAAGACCCGAGGGCTTACGGGGCAGGCCTGCGGCGAGGTTGGGGGGGATCATGGCCCCAATCCCCCAGAACGGGCCCATGACACGGGACTCAGGTCTGAGCCCGCTCTCTGGTTCCCCCGCCGCCGCCGCCGCGTCCGTCAGTCGGTCTCCCCCCTCGGAGCGAGCGCGCCTCGCTGGTATAAATAGTTTTGTTCCACATCACGGGGCTCAGGGCGAGTGGAAAAAGAAAAAGGAAGTGCGTTTGATGTGCGTGCGAGGGCGCTCCTGTTACTGCGGGGGGGGGGGGGGGGGGGGGGGGGAGTCCTGATCTCCTCCGAAAGGCCTGTGCTCTGTCAAACACCTGTCGGGCGGCCGTCCGTGCCGAGTGGCAGGTCCTAGTGCCCCACCTCACCCTCCCCTCTCCTCTCCTTCCTCCCCTCCTCTACTCACATCCCATCTCCTCCTCTCCTCTCCTCACATCCCATCTCCTCCCCTCCTCTCCTTCCCAGACACCCCCCCCCCCCCACCACCCCCCTTTCTCGTGGTCCCCCCCCCTTCTAATCCCTCTCCTCTCACCCTACCCTGCTAGTGGGCTCTGCTGACATATGGCAGACATTTTCTTGTTGTTCTAACCTCCTCTGATGAGGGTGTAATTTCGGCGCGGCGGTTGCGGGGTCCTGGAGGGGGGGGGGGAGGGGCTCGTGATTGGCAGGAAACAACATCCCGGCGGCCGAGCGCCGTGCAGGTACGGAGACGACCCCCAGACGCTGGGCCGGGATCCAGGCTCCGGCCTCCACAACCCGGAGTGGACAAATACAACACCTGGGACTGGTCAGACGCACGCCCCGGAGAGCAGCTGGGATTGGTCAGAGGCACGCTAGAACACCTGGGATAGGTCAAATGGCCGTCACGAGCTAGTCTGTTAGAAGTCTGGGAGCTCTGTCAAATTACAGGCAGGGTTGTGTGATGAGCCAATCCGACGGGGGCCTTTTATGAGGCTCTCTCATGCTGTCCACTCCACCCCCCCTCCCCCCTCCCCCTCCGCACACTGCTGTAGCGTGCTGACCTGACTGCTACCTTTATGAGAAGGCTCTACTTACTGTAAGTGCTCTGCTTCTCCCTGTATTTGTCTCTGTTTTTTTCATACACACACACACACACACACATACACACTCAAAAAACAGCA
>NC_061061.1:2231970-2247817 GCF_021917145.1 Hypomesus transpacificus | reverse complement strand
TAGATCTTGATATAGGAGCTACATCTTATCACCTACATGATACAGAACACTGGCTCTCCTGCTTTGCTCTCTTCACACACACACCCCTCCCTCTCTCCCTCCCTCTCTCCCTCCCTCTCCCTCTCTCTCTCTCCACAGGCCACATGGCCTGTCTGGTTCTGTCCATATTGAGCTGCCCATGTTCTCTAGCAGACGTTGCCATGGCGAACAGATTGTGTTTAAAGCAGATCTCTGACCATGGTGGGCAGGTTTTATAGAGGATGAAGCGTTGCCATGGGGAACCATGTGTGTGTGTGTGTGCGTGTGTGTGAGAGATTGTGTTTGTGTGCGTAGCCGCATTTCAGAGAGGGTGCTTTTGTGTGTGTGTGTGTGTGTCTTTCAGAGTGTGTGCATGTGTGCACGGGTGGCTGTGTGTTACAGTGTGCATTCCAGAGAGTGCATGTGTGTGTGAGTGTGTGTGTTATAGTTCATTTCAGAGTGTGTGTGTGTGTGTGGGGGGGGGGGGGGGGGGGGGGGGGGGGAGAGGCCAGAACAGCAGCAGATGTTGTGGCTGGTGAAAGTCTGTGTGAGGTCCGTTTAGCACAGGTAGACCCTGCTGTTCCTAGCCTGTGACCCGGCACAGCACATGCTGGGGACACATATGTCACACACACACACACACACACACACACACAGCTTTCTTAAGCACACGCACGTGCGCACACACACAAAAGTAACAGCATGCAATCACACACACACATCATTCTTTGACACACACACACACACACACACACATTACAGCGACAGCATGCTCTCATTCACATTCACATTCTCATTCACAATTAATTTAGTCACAAACACACTATCTAGCCCCGAGAGGGAAACCATCACAGAACATGTCATCGTTTATGATAAAATACATACTGTATTGTTCGAGTTATTTGCAGAAATATCTATAAAGTCTCTGTTCACAACCAACATCGAAAAACAAATGCAAAACATGGGATACATTCAAAACAATACTGATGAGTAGAATGACATTATTATTTACATTCCCATGTCGACGTGAAGTCCTTCAAACCAAACAGAAAGAAGGTTTATCATCTTGATACATTCATGTCATGATGATATGATTGTGTCCTTTTAGACTAAAAACAACATGTTCAGCATAAATGTTCACGTAAGGGAAATAAAAAATTAAGTAAAAATTGAGTAATAAATTCTGCTCAGATATTTGGCAAAGGAGGCCAAAACATTTGCCACTTAGAGTATTGATCCCCTGTTGAATACTACAAGGCCATAGACAACACAAGCACAGAAGACAGACTTCCGAATGAAGACACAGATCAGGAGAAGGACACGGAGGGGGAGGGGCCACTGCATGGGGGAGGAGTCAAGTCATGGGAGAGGAGCTACAGCATGGGGGAGGAGCTACAGCCATGTCTGGGCACGTGTACCCGCCCACAGGGCCACGCCTCTAGTTGCTACATCTGCAGACCACACTGTCGGAGCAGATGTGCACACACACACACACACACACACACATATGCACACACACACACACAAGATCCCTAGACCAGGAGATTATGGAGTCAAGCCACAGGGAAGTGAAATCTCTTTCTTTCTCACACACACACACACACACATTTAACAGTACATCAGTTCAGCTCAGCTGACTGGCTGCATCTGGTTGCATAGATCCAGAAGAAGCATTTGATTGGTGGTGTGGAGACGTGATTTTGGCAGGTCCGAGAGGGTAAAAGGCCGGAACTTCCAGGAGTCTCTCTGGCTTCCACCGTCTTTAGTTGTCCTAGATAGAGTGTCTGATGTTCCTTTGTTGAAGAGTCAATGCGTGCCTCACCCACAGAAAACCACAGCATAGGTCCAGAGAGGTCCAGTTCCCTGTTCTGAGTTGACCACTAAAACCCAAGCACACGCATGTCTGTCGTAACTAAAACCCACGCACACGCGTGTCAGTCGTAGGAGCGGAGAGCAGGTGCAGGAATCAGGCCATGGTGTAGCCGTAGCTCCCACAATGCAGTGCAACCAGCAGACGGTCTCGTAGGACTTCCTGGCTCGGGTATTCTGGGAGTTTCAGCATGTTGATACTGAGAGGAGGGAGAGAGAGGGAGGGAGAGATGGAGAGAAGGAGGGAGAGAGAGGGAGGTGTGATAGCAAAGAGAAGTGAAGAGAACCCGAGAAAATGGCCGATGCTAGTTTCTTGTGCCGCTCTACAGGTTAATGGCATGGTATTATGGCTCCAGCAGCAGAAAGACGGTTGATGACCATTGTGCTTCACACCCCCCCTAAGAAAGAGCAGCAGCGGTCAGATAGACCTGCCTCTGTGTGGCCCCCTCCCGACTAGCAGCTGCAACCCTGACTAGACAGGAGGCACACTGCCCTCTAGTGGCTTCATCTCCCTTCCTGCTGCGCTTTCACTTCAGCAGTATGAGAGGGAACCAGGTGAGTGAGTGAGTGAGTGAGTGAGTGAGTGAGTGAGTGAGTGGGTGAGTGAGTGGGTGAGTGAGTGAGTGGAGGTGACCACCCTACCAGGTGCTGGAGGTGGGCAGCAGGTTGGAGGTGTACGGTACTGCAGCGATGGTGAACTTCTGGAGGCCGCTCCCCCCCATCAGGAAGGCAAAGCCACCGTGGGGGACCCTGGAGCTGGGGGGGGGGGGGGGGGGGGGGGGGGGGCTCAAGTCCATGCTGGCTGACACGTACAGTGCATTACAGTGGAAAAGGTCCAGTATTGACTCGCTCACTCACCTGCCCGTCACAAACTGCAGCAGAAGAACTCTCTCCTCCTGAATGAGACTCTTCACCACCTCCCAGAACCACTGCAACACAACACACCACAACCATGACCACAACCATGACCACAACCACGACCATAACCACCACAATCATGACCACACCACAACACAACCATAACCACCACAACCATGACCACAACCACGACCATAACCACCACAATCATGACCACACCACAACACAACCATAACCACCACAACCATGACCACAACCACGACCATAACCACCACAATCATGACCACACCACAACACAACCATAACCACCACAACCACGACCACACCACAACACAACCATGACCACCACCACGACCACACCACAACACAACCATAACCATCACAACCATGACCACACCACAACACAACCATGACCACAACCACGACCACACCACAACACAACCATAACCATCACAACCATGACCACACCACAACACAACCATGACCAGAACCACTGCAACACAACACAACCATAACCACCACAATCATGACCACACCACAACACAACCATGACCACCACAATCATGACCACACCACAACACAACCATAACCACCACAATCATGACCACACCACAACACAACCATAACCACCACAACCATGACCACAACCACGACCATAACCACCACAATCATGACCACACCACAACACAACCATAACCACCACAACCATGACCACAACCACGACCATAACCACCACAATCATGACCACACCACAACACAACCATAACCACCACAACCACGACCACACCACAACACAACCATGACCACCACCACGACCACACCACAACACAACCATAACCATCACAACCATGACCACACCACAACACAACCATGACCACAACCACGACCACACCACAACACAACCATAACCACCACAATCATGACCACACCACAACACAACCATGACCAGAACCACTGCAACACAACACAACCATAACCACCACAATCATGACCACACCACAACACAACCATGACCACCACAATCATGACCACACCACAACACAACCATAACCACCACAATCATGACCACACCACAACACAACCATAACCACCACAATCATGACCACACCACAACACAACCATAACCACCACAACCACGACCACACCACAACACAACCATGACCACCACCACGACCACACCACAACACAACCATGACCACAACCACGACCACACCACAACACAACCATAACCACCACAATCATGACCACACCACAACACAACCATGACCAGAACCACTGCAACACAACACAACCATAACCACCACAATCATGACCACACCACAACACAACCATGACCACCACAATCATGACCACACCACAACACAACCATAACCACCACAATCATGACCACACCACAACACAACCATAACCACCACAATCATGACCACACCACAACACAACCATGACCACCACAATCATGACCACACCACAACACAACCATAACCACCACAATCATGACCACACCACAACACAACCATAACCACCACAATCATGACCACACCACAACACAACCATAACCACCACAATCATGACCACACCACAACACAACCATAACCACCACAATCATGACCACAACACAACCATAACCACCACAATCATGACCACAACACAACACAACCATGACCACCACAATCATGACCACACCACAACACAACCATAACCACCACAATCATGACCACACCACAACACAACCATGACCAGAACCACGACCACACCACAACACAACCATGACCAGAACCACTGCAACACAACACAACCATGACCACAACCACGACCACACCACAACACAACCATGACCACCACCACGACCACACCACAACACAACCATGACCACCACCACGACCACACCACAACACAACCATAACCATCACAACCATGACCACACCACACCACAACACAACCACGACCACACCACAACACAACACAACCATAACCACCACAATCATGACCACACCACAACACAACACAACCATAACCACCACAACCATGACCACACCACAACACAACACAACCATAACCACCACAACCATGACCACACCACAACACAACCATAACCAGAACCACTGCAACACAACACAACCATAACCACAACCACGACCACAACACAACCATGACCAGAACCACTGCAACACAACACAACCATAACCACCACAATCATGACCACACCACAACACAACCATGACCAGAACCACTGTGTCCTCCTTGGGCTGGTGTTACAGTTAAAGGTGTCCTCCCTGTGGTTGGTTTCACAGTTAAAGGTGTCCTCCCTGCATAGGGTCGCCTCACCTGAATGACTGGCTCCTGAAGGTCGTAGCCGCTGGTGTACTCTGTGTTCCTGAACCAGTCCTGGACATCAATCTCTGGCATACCTGACAGCAAGAGCTCCTACACACACACACACACACACACACACACACACCCCAATTAACTAACATAGGACTTTGGCATTCAATACATACATGTTCTGTAGCAGAAATAAAACATGGAGGCTGAGCGGTGAGCAGAACTGAGCACGCACACTCATCTTGGCGCTGTAGCAGCCGTGACTGAAGCGTGTACCTGCACACACGTGTCCTACAATCACACGGCAAACACACACACACACACACTCGGCCATGGCACTCTATCGACGTGCAGCCCGGTAAGGATGGGAGCATGGATTGTGCCGACACGCAAAGAAAAATCCAATGGTGCCGGAGGAGGGGGGAGGGGCTTCAAGGTGACCCGGCTGACACCCCTGAGCCAGACATGGCTAATCAATCCCTGCATCGGAGGCCGCCAGGCGAGCGCGGCGAGAGCGGAGAATACAAACAGGCGAGGAGGACGCCGGCGAAATGAGATAAATGAGGGAGAGGAGAGGAGGGAAGAGAAGGGTGGAGGAGAAGAGAGGTTGCAAAAGAGCAGAGGAGGGGAGAGACGGGAGGAGAGAGAGGAGAAGAGAGACTAACCAGCTCGTATTCGTCGAAGAGCTGGATGAGGGAGGGGGGGATGAAGGTGTGGAAGCCCTGAAGGAAGGCGTTGATCTGGGGCTGGATGGCTCGAGTCATCCTCAACTCAGTCACCAGCTGGACATACTCTGCCTGAGAGGAGAGAGAGCGAGCGAGAGAGGTAGGGGGGAGGGAGAGAGAGGAGGGGGGAGGAGAGAGAGGGAGAGAGAGGGGGGGGGAGGAGAGAGAGGGAGAGAGAGAGGGGGAGAGAGAGAGGGGGGGAGGAGAGAGAGGGGGGGGGGAGGAGAGAGAGGGAGAGAGAGAGGGCGGGAGGAGAGAGAGGGAGAGAGGGGGGGGAGGAGAGAGAGAGGGGGGAGGAGAGAGGGAGGGGAGGAAAGAGAGGGAGAGAGAGGGGGGAGGAGAGAGGGAGAGGGGGGGAGGAAAAAGAGGGAGAGAGAGGGGGGAGGAGAGAAAGGGGGAGGAGGAGAGAGAGAGGACAATTACAAAGGAACATTACTCAGACTGAAGAGTGCGACCATACGGGAACCCACCGCCGCACATCAACACCACGTGTCCTTATATGACATCCCCATCTTCTGGCCAGATGTGGTACTACATCCAAACAGCCCGCCGTGTTCACAAACCAACAGCACAAGGGCGGCTGACCTTGTTGTCCTGGGTGACGATGATGCTGATCCCGCCCGGTTTGAGCGGCACTTCCTCCATGGCGCCGAACACGTCGGTCTCCACGGAGAAGGTGAGCTCCAGGCCCAGGTCGCTGATGTCGTTGTCCAGGATCCACTGCAGGTTTTTGGCGTACTCCGGATCGATGGACGACACATCCTGGTAGTTCACCGGGATGCCTGATACACACACACACACACCACAAGAAATCATATATCTCCTTGTTTCTAATTTCACCGTTTTTAATATGAGGTACTGTGTGTGTGTGTGTGTTACCCCAGGATGTGCTTGTAGAAGGAGCGGGTGAAGTAGATGTTGACCAGCTGCCGGTGGTACAATGCCAGGCCCAGGACCTGACCAGCAAACTGGAAGTAGTTCAGGTGGTCCGGATTCACCGAGGAGTTACTGTTGGGCTGGAAGGTGGTGCCTGTGACAACACAACCAAAACACACACACACACACAGAAAAAGAGTAAACCTGTCAACGATAAGATCCAAACCCAAAGGGTGTTGTGGCTTTCTGGGCTCACAGAAATGTGTTTACGCGGGTTTCAATTTCAAATGTTTGGCTCTCCACAGGTTTGGAAACACAGCAACACAGTCCTGGATTATAATCCTACCGTCAGCAGACTGTGTGAAGAGGAGCGTAATCCGGGTTGATGATCTCGTTGGACAGGACGTCAAACCACTCTCGGACAACGCCCTGGCCCTGGAACACAAGGGTCAAAGGGTCAACGGATGCAGGATGACATCATCACGACAGCATTGTTACGGGGCTGTGGAACGCTCGCGACACCCACCATTCCTTCCTCGCCGTGGAAACGCACGGCGATGCCCTGTTTGAGCTTCTCATTGGTGGACTTGGAGACCATCTCACAGCTGCTCCTGAATATGGACTCTGGTGGGGGGGAGGGGGGGGGGAGACAGGGGGAATGTGGATGTGATGTGTGACCGGATGAGAGGTTAAGGCCTGGGGGTGTCAAGGGTCAGGAAGGGGGTTATATTAAACTAGGGTGCCATTTGCAAACATGGTGTTAGAATACTTAGGTCCACTGTTTAAGGTGCTGCATGGACACAAATGCGAACTCGCAAATGCGAGTTTACCTCAAGGTTAGGTTCGTTACCCTGGGTGAATGACCCCAGGTGAATGACCCCAGGTGAATGACCCCAGGTGAGTGACCTCAGTGACCCCAGGTAAGTGACCCCTCCCTACCTCTGTGGATGAGCAGGATGTCGTTCTCGTTGGACCGGCCGGTGGACCATGTCAGAGTCGGGCTGTCCCGCCAACAGATGCTCGTAGAACCACTCGCAGCGGTCCTTGAAAGGCTGCACGCACACACACACACACACACACACACACACACACACACACCCCCTCCGGTGACTCACTAACCTAGGACAGGAAAACCCCTCCCATACTAATGCAGCGGAGCTCTCAATTCAAACACCATCTCAGAAGCCTCGAATGTCTAAATCGTGGAGGAGAAGGGAGAGAGCGCCGTCTATCTGCATAATGTTCTGAACGTCTTCGTTCTCCAAGTGACGGGGTTAGAAATCGGAAGAGGGGAGGATGGAGGGAGCGAAAGAGCAAACGAGAGAGAGAGAAAGGCAAAGAGAGGAAGAAAGACAGAAAGAGAGATAGATGCAGAGAGAGAGAGAGAGAGAGAGAGAGAGAGAGAGAGAGAGAGAGAGAGAGAGAGAGAGAGAGAGAAAGAGAAAGAGGGCGAGAGAAAGTGATACAGAGATCCCTTTTCCCCTGGGGTGGAGAGAGAGGGGGGGGAGAGAGAGAGAGACATGTGAAGATGAAATGGGATTCTCCAGGTTAAAGTGTGTAATTAAATGGCGGCGCCTCCTCCCAGTGGGCTGTAATCCGGAGGTGACAGGGGCTGCAGCTCCACCGCTCTGATAGGAATGCCGGGGAGCCACACTACCTGAGGCCGCACTTCAATTTATGAAGCCATATAACGCGCTTTAAGACAAGTGTTATCGCCGTGGCAATAATGTTGTTAAATGATTCTGCCAGGGAGACACGGGCGTTTCAAAGTCACTCTCCATCGACTCTCTCCAGAGACAGGAGAGAAGCGGAGAGAGGAGAGAGAACAAAAGAGAGAGAGTAGATAGAGAGATAGAGGGGAGAGAGAGGGAGAGAGGGAGAAACAGAGACAGCTGGCCAGCTCAACTTGTCACTAAGAGGCCCTGGAGTCGGGCCACACCCACACAGGAAGTTGACCAGATACCCACAGGAAGTGACCCGCCAGTCAGGACTCACCTGTCCTTTGATGATGTGCATGAAACGAGACATGAGCTCCGGACACTCCAACAGGAAGTGGAAGTGGTTGAAGATAATCTTTGGATTCCTGAGAAAGAGAAAAGAGAGAGGCATACACAGAGAGACAGAGACAGAGAGAGAGAGAGAGAGGAGAGAGAGAGAGAGAGAGAGAGAGAGAGAGAGAGAGAGAGAGAGAGAGAGAGAGAGAGAGAGAGAGAGAGAGAGAGAGAGAGAGAGAGAGAGAGAGAGGAGAGGGAGAGGAGAGAGAGAGGAGAGGAGAGAGAGAGAGAGAGAGAGAGAGAGAGAGAGAAAGAGAAGAATGAAGCTGTCCAGATCAATAAGGAGTTCCAGGGAACAGAAGGAGCTGGACGATCCTGGCAGAGCGCTACATCCACTCACCTGTTACGAAACACTTGAGCACCTCGTCATGCTTGCACACAAACTCGATGAAACGAGGCGACGTCATCCTGGGGGGGGGGGGGGGCAGGGGGAAGAAGGGGGGGGGGGGAGAGAGAGAGAGAATTAGCCCTGAAGAAGGATCAATAAAGAACCACAGCGGCAAATATAGCATGGCAGAAGCTCAATCGAGATGGTGCTATCTAATGCATCTCTGAAGTCAACGACTAGAATGTGCATCTCCTGACAGGAGAGCAATCAGCTCTCAGGGACTGATAATGAAAAACAGATCTGCACTGGAGATGGGGGGGGGGGGGGGGGAATAACACACTTCACCAATAACAGAGCCTCTGTTCAGTGTTAATTAAGGATGGGTTTAATGATCTAATTACATTCCATTATGGAGATTGGAACGGGGGGGGGGGGGGAGAGAGGAAGGGAAAGAGACTGACGAGCATGACATCGTCTCACAGTGACGATGCAAAGGAGAGTTAGAGAGCTACAGCTTGATGAAGAGGAGGAGGGGGAGAGTTACAGAGCTACAGGGATGAAGCTACACAGGGATGAAGTTACGAAGGAGAGAGACAGACTCACAAAGACAAGGAGGAGAGTTAGAGAGTGATGAAGACGAGACAAGGATGAGAGTTGGAGACGGAACTCGATGAAGACGAGCAGAGCGCTCGAGAGCGATGAGGACGAGGACGAGGAGTTTGAGAGTGATGAGAGGAACCCTGAGCCAAGAATTCCCTGGCAGTTGGAAGCACCTGCCCCTCTTCCCTCTCATTGATCTGCACCTGTCTATCTGTCTGCCTCTGGATGAACAGGCCGTGCAGACGACTCTATGATCATATTCCACAGCAGAAACCCCAGGAAGCAATCATTTGCACCCCTCTGGAGACGAGCTGGCAGCTGACTGCGGACCAAGCAGCCAGCGCTGTATACCACACTGTCACCATCTCAGACTGGGACCTGAGGAGACTCTGTTGTCATCAGCAGGGCACTAAGTGAACAGCGTCCACCGGCCAAATGCCGGTGCAATATACCCCGGCCCAATAAGCTACGGGAATCTATTGAGTGGATGGTCAAATTTGAACATTTGGCGAGTGGATGAAAAAAAGTGAATTTTGCACCCTATTCATCAGTGTTCCTTCCTGGTTAGAGGTCAGGGGTCGGGGGTCAGGGGTCGGGCCTCACCCCTGGGGCATCTGACAGGAGCAGCACATGTAGAAGGCCTGGATGACGGCGCTCAGACGGCTGGCCGTCATGGAGATGACGTCCTCTCCGTCGGCGTACACCTCGGGCGTCTCCATGACGACGTAGGGGTCCAGCGACGACGGGAGGCCCTCGGAGACGGCGGCGGCGACGGCGGCGGAAGAGGCGTCGACCTCGCGCTGCTTGAGGAGGAGCGAGGCGATCTCGCTGCTGGAGGAGGAGGAGCTGGGGTCGCGGTGGGTCTTCTCCAGCTCGGTGGAGATGAGGACCAGCCACTCCTCCAGGGAGTGCCACAGCAGCTCCAGGGGCTGGGGAGGCAGAGAGGGGGCGGGAGGGGGCGGGAGGGGGAGGGAGACGGGGGGGCAGCAGGAAGGAGAGGTGGATGGGAGAGAGAGAGAGAACGAGAGATTGACAGGCGGAAAGCAAGCGGGACAGAAACTAAGAGAGAGAGATAAGGTGGAGAGGGGGCACAAGAGAAAGGGGGAGACTCATGGATCAGACAGAAAGGGATCACCAGGGTTAGTAGTCTCTTACTGCCCCCTGGTGTCTGGAGCCATGAACTGCAGCCTGTCTGTTTATTCTCCTGGGTATAGATTCTAGAACATTCAGGGGTTTCGCTACATCCTCACCCTCCCTCTTTCCTTTTTCTCTCCGTCCCTTTCCATATCCTTTATCTGCTCCTGTTCCATCTCCTCCCTTCTGTTCATTTCCACTCTCTGTCTCTCCCTGTGTTCCTCTCTCTCTCTCTCGCTCTCTCTGTCTCTCTCTCGCATCCACCCTCCCTGGTGACCCCAGCTGACCTCTGACCCCAGCTGACCTCTGACACCAAGCTGACCTCTGACACCATCCTGACCCCTGACTCCAGGTTGACTCCTGGCTGACCTATGACCCCTGACTGACCTTGAACACCAGGCTGACTCCTGACCTCAGGCTGACCACTGACCCCTGACTGATTCCTGACCCCTGGCTGACTCCTGACCCCTGGCCCCCTGGCTGACCCCTGACTGATTCCTGACCCCTGACCCCAGGCTGACCCCTGAACCAAGGCTGACCTTGAACACCAGGCTGCGGGCCGTCTTGTTGCCGTTGTAGCCCATGTCGTTGCCGTTGTTGGGGGAGGAGGGGCCCAGGCGGAAGACATGACAGAAGATCCTGACGATCTTCAGCAGGCTCTTCATCTGGGCCTCGTAGCTGCTGGACAGACTGGGGGGGGGGGGGGGGGGTAACTGCTCTGTGAGAGGGGTAACTGCTCTGTGAGAGGGGTAACTGCTCTGTGAGAAGGGTAACTGCTCTGTGAGAGGGGTAACTGCTCTGTGAGAGGGGTAACTGGCCTGTGAGAGGGGTAACTGGTCTGTGAGAGAGGGGTAACTGGTCTGTGTGAGAGGGGTAACTGCTCTGTGAGAGAGGGGTAACTGGTCTGTGAGAGAGGGGTAACTGGTCTGTGAGAGGGGTAACTGCTCTGTGACAGGGGTAACAGGCCTGTGTGAGGGGTAACTGCTCTGTGAGAGGGGTAACTGCTCTGTGAGAGGGGTAACTGCTCTGTGAGAAGGGTAACTGCTCTGTGAGAAGGGTAACTGCTCTGTGAGAGGGGTAACTGCTCTGTGAGAGGGGTAACTGGTCTGTGAGAGGGGTAACTGGTCTGTGAGAGGGGTAACTTGTCTGTGAGAGGGGTAACTGGCCTGTGAGGGGGGTAACTGCTCTGTGAGAGGGGTAACTGGTCTGTGAGAGGGGTAACTGCTCTGTGAGAGGGGTCGTACCTGAGCAGCTTGTGTCCGTTAGTGGTGGCTACCTCCGCCAGGCTGGTCAGAATCCTCTGGTAGTGACCGTCACTCTGCTGGGACACGTGTTCTAGAACCTGCCTGAGCTGCACACACACACACGCACACAGGCACGCACATGCACCCAAACACACACACACAGTAAGAACAGCAAAGCATGTGACCTATCCCCAAAACAGCAGTGGGAACAGTGATGACACAGAGGGGGCTGTACCATGTTCTCTCTGATGTCATCATTCTGCGTCATCTGAATGAGGGTCTGGAACAGGCGGCCGTGGTGCTGGATCAGAATCTCACACGTCTCTCCGTACCCACCCTGAACACACACACACACATGGTGGGACAGAGTGTACTTGATAAAATAAAAACTAAAGAATGTGAGTGTGTGTGTGCGTGTGGGCACTCACCTGCACACAGACGTCAAGGGGAGTGTGTGAGTGTGTGTGTGTGTGTGTGGGCGGGGGGGGGGGGGGGGGGGGGGGGGGCTCACCTGCACACAGAGGTCCAGGGGAGTGTGTGAGTGTGTGTGTGTGTGTGTTGGGGGGGGGTGCTCACCTGCACACAGAGGTCCAGGGGAGTGACTCCATTCTTGTCAGGAAGATACTTGGCTCCTCTGGAGAGCAGAATCTGAGCTGTGTCTCTCTGGCCGTGACTGGGCAGGCAGAAACAAACCGGCCAATCAAACCAAGGCTTACTAACGTGGGGACACAACCTGAACTGACATCTTCTAGAAGGGGTGGGACACAGTAGGATGATGGGTATAGCTTAGTGGGAAGAGCATTTGACTCCAGATCAAGAGGATGCTGGTTCAAATTCCCCCTGATGAGTTGATTTGGACGAATGCTAAATGAATAAGTTATTATTATTATTATTATTATAAGCTACAGAGGAGGATACATGAACGACATACCAAGGGGGGGTACATTGTGTGTTACATTTTTGGGACAATTATAAAACTGGAATCACCAAAAACATAATGTGAAGTTAGAATATGATCAAAGCTGGGAGTGGTAACTCTGATGTTCTCTGATGAAGTTGAGACAGTAAAAAGACGTCAGCCAGCGTTTCATTCCGGGGCCAAACTAATGACTGTAATCTAACTGCTGTTCAGGCGCTGCACTCTAATGTGAACTGACAAAAACACCATCCAGTCTAATCAAGATGAAGAGATCTGAAGAGAACCTGTCATTTTTCACCGCAGCTCATCAGCGTGTGTGTGTGTGTGTGGGTGTGTGTGTGTCTGCGTGAATGAGTTTACATGAGTGTACTGTTAATGTCTCACATTAAACACGGCGCACAAAGACAGAGTACTTGTTCTCTACACCCTTCACATTCTCTACTAAAGAGAGCCCCCCCCTTCCCCTCCCTCCCCCCTCCTCCCCCCCTTCCCCCTCCTCCCCCTCCCCCCTCCCCTCATCTGTGAGATGACACCACTCCAGACGCAGCCAGACAGGAACAGGACACGTCCTGTCTCACATCTCTGCTCCGTCTTCATGGTTCACCGCGTGCAGTAACTGAGACGTGGTTACTTTGCTTCGTCGCTAGATAATACAGCCTGTTCCTTGACTCTGACCACTGAAACACTGTCGAACCTACGCACTTCTGATCCTGGACTTTCTACATGCAGAGTTTGCACGTGCCTTTGGATGAAAGCATCTGCTAAATGAATGGAATGTGAAATGGTGGTATCTCTGACACGTCACCTCTTAACAAAATGACATCATGAACAAAAACTTCAAACATGGACGCAGTGCTGAGTTGAGTGGGACCACATTAGACCCTGACTAATCTACTTCAGACAAGCAAGACCAATCCAAAGAGGAGGAAGTGAATATCCCCACTGCGTCGTCCAGGCGCAGTGATTGGCTACGTCACCTGCAGGCGAAGTAGAGGGGCGTGGCTCCGGAGACGTTGGGTCTGTTGACGTCAGCTCCGCTGTCCAGCAGGCACTGCACCGTCTGGGGGAGGGGCCACAACAGGTCGATATAGTATTGATTTGTATGTGTGTGTGTGTGTGTGTGTATATCAGTATGGGTGTGTATGTGTATTTATCAGCATGTGTGTGTGCGAGTGTATGTATGCGAGTGTATGTATACATATATATATATCTGTGTGTGTATATATATATATCTCTGTGTGTGTGTGTGTGTGTGTGTGTGTGTGTGTGTGTGTGTGTGTGCTGAACCCACTGTCTTGTGTCCGTTCTGGCAGGCCACGTGCAGGGCAGTCTGCCCCATGGCGTCCTCCACGTCCACGTTGGTCACATGCTGCACCAGGTCGTGCAGGAGCTCCGTGCGGCCGTTCACTGCCAGCCAGTGGATCTACGGGGGGGGGGGGGGGGGGGGGGGGGGGGGAGGGGGGGGGGACCAGACCCTGGTCTCAAACAGGCTCTCACCTCGCTCAGTGCTCATTCATGTTAGTCAGCAGTCAAATGCAAGTCAGTGGTCATTTTAAATCAGTAGTCTTGTGTAGGTCAGTCGTGTTAGCTGATGGTCAGTAATCACGTGAGGAAAAGGTTAGTGGACAGATTTACAGAAAGTCAGCAGTCATGTGAAGTCCAGTGATCTGCACTCACAGCAGTCAGGCCCTCGTTGTTGCAGATGTTGACGTCTGCGTTGTACTCCAGCAGGCGGCCCATGCACTTCTTCTGCCTGCAGGGAGGCCAGAGAGACCGGTCACTCTCAACACGCTCTGCCCCCCTCATCACCATCACCACCATCATCACCACCATCACCATCATCATCCTCATCATCATCATCATCATCATCATCACCATCACCACCATCATCCTCATCATCCTCATCATCATCCTCATCATCATTATGACTACGTACTGTCATCATCATATCCACCACATTGCAGTCAATCTGAGTACAGTAGAGGAGAGCTGAGTAGCGTACAGTAGAATAGAGTACAGTACAGTAGAGTACAGTACAGTACAGTAGAGGCAGGTACAGTAGAGTACAGTAGAGGCAGGTACAGTACAGTAGAGTACAGTAGAGGCAGGTACAGTACAGTAAAGTACAGTAGAGGCAGGTACAGTACAGTAGAGTACAGTACAGTAGAGTACAGTAGAGTACAGTAGAGTACAGTACAGTAGAGTACAGTAGAGTACAGTACAGTAGAGGCAGGTACAGTACAGTAGAGCGGGGTACAGTACAGTACAGTAGAGTACAGTAGAGAGTACAGTAGAGTACAGTATAGTAGAGTACAGTAGAGGCAGGTACAGTACAGTAGAGTGGGGTACAGTACAGTACAGTACAGTATAGACAGCCTACCCATTCCTGGCGGCGAGGTGGAGAGGCGTGCAGCCAGAGATGTCCTGGTAGTTAGGACTAGCTCCTCTCTTTAGCAGCAGCACAAGACACTCCACTGATCCACAGCTACACACACACATGTACAAACACACACACACTCATACAGGTTAGGAACTATGTTGTTGTTTACTTCAAAACTGACCAATCCGGAACCACCATCTTACTTGGCAGCAATATGTAGGAGGCTCCTCTTCACTCGTCCAAAAGCGTAGTTCACATCGAACTTGGAATTCAGCAGCAGCTCTGACACTGATCTGGAAGGGAAGGAGAGACGGGCTTGAGATAGGAGGTGGGTGTGGAGATACCGGACACAGTGTTGGTGTTGGTGTGCCCCGCATAGGCTACCTGTGTTGGTCAGCCATCACCATGGGCATAAGAGTGTACACGGCGGTCTCATTGTCTGGGCCAAAACGAGAGGAAGGGAGGGTATTAGCACACATTTGACTACGAGCGGGATACAACACTTCCTTGACAACTCTGT
>NC_061061.1:2196970-2226970 GCF_021917145.1 Hypomesus transpacificus | reverse complement strand
GTACTTTCCTTTGAGCAGGATGCTGAGGCGTTCGTCCACGGAGGTCTTGTCCTCGGCCGCGTACACCTGGCCCTTCTTCAGGGTCTGGATGGTGCAGAACTGTCCGGTGAGCCGCTGGAACAAGGCCTCGCGCACGTGGAGGGGCTCGAACATGCGCTTGTACACCGACCTCAACTCCCGGTCGATCTTGATCTGAGCGGACATACACAAGATGGGAACACAATGGGATCCAGCTGCTTGTAGTAAGTCTTAGTTAGGCTTTAATAAGGCTTTCATAAGATGCTTATTAACATTGATATGTGTTCATAAGTGTTAATGATATTAGTGAGGGTTAGGGTCAGCGTTATTGTAAGACTAACGCTGTTACGTTCCAGGACCCCTCCCTGTTTGTACTGCTAGTTTGCACTCTGTCCTGTCCTTGGCCGGGTTTCCCAGATTCGTTAAGAAGCT
The DNA here is from genome assembly GCF_021917145.1 of Hypomesus transpacificus. NCBI lineage: Eukaryota > Metazoa > Chordata > Actinopteri > Osmeriformes > Osmeridae > Hypomesus > Hypomesus transpacificus. The sequence continues at coordinate 2,226,520 of NC_061061.1, read as the reverse complement.
GTTAACGCTAAGATCTTCTTAAGAACGTTCTAAGAGCGTTCAAGAGCGCCCCTTAGAACGTTCTTAAGACGCTCTTAGCGTTAAGAGCTTCTTAACGAATCTGGGAAACCCGGCCCCTGTCTGTTCTCCAGGGGTTCCAGGTCCTGCCCCCCTGTGGTCCAATCAGTGTCCTCCAATCAGTGGCAGCCAATCGGAGGCACTCAATTACCTTCAATTACACATCTGCTCCTGCCCCGCCCGGTTTTCCTTTGCTATTTCAGTTCCTTAGTTCTCTCCTGTTGGGAGGAGGGTTTGTCTGTTGTTGCCATTAAGACCTTGACTGGGTGATGTGTGGTTTATATGGTCTGTGTATACCCAGTGTTGTGCCTTCTGTTTAAACCCTGGGGGGGAAGGGGGAGTCCTGTAGGTTAGACGCCCATGGGCTTACATTCTACCCGTAGGATTACTTTGTCTATACACCTTAGCTAAGACCCTGGGCGGACCACCCCCTGTATTGTTTTGTTTAGGGCGCCTTACTTGTGTGCCAGATATGTTTGTGTTGGGGGCGGTTGACAGGCTAGGGGTGGGGAGGTTGACAGGCTAGGGGTGGGGCGGTTGACAGGCTAGTGGTGGGGAGGTTGACAGGCTAGGGGTAGGGAGGTTGACAGGCTAGGGGTGGGGAGGTTGACAGGCTAGGGGTGGGGAGGTTGACAGGCTAGGGGTGGGGAGGTTGACAGGCTAGGGGTGGGGAGGTTGACAGGCTAGGGGTGGGGAGGTTGACAGGCTAGGGGTGGGGAGGTTGACAGGCTAGGGGTGGGGAGGTTGACAGGCTAGGGGTGGGGAGGTTGACAGGCTAGGGGTAGGGAGGTTACCTATTTGATTTCTTTGCTTTGGTCCCGCTCAGCCCCTTTCTCCCAGCCCCCTTGTCAGGTCTTTGTCGTGCCCTGTGATTCCTGTTCTTTACATTGGTATGTGCGAGGAGAATAAACTCCCTATATTTTCCGTTCCCCCGGCTGTTCTGTGTCGCTTTCCTTATTGCCCACGCTCCTCAAACCTGGTTCCGCGGTTAGTAGTTGCAGCGGGTTACGTTTCCCTGCCTTCCAGAGGGATTCGTAACAAACACGTATTACAAGCCCCTGGATCTAAAGTGTTTTGTACGGGTTTTGAGGAGAGCTAGGGCCACTAGGACTCCTGACTGAGCAAACAGCCGACGCCGTGGGGAACGTTCCTTCGAGACGAGCGGAGGTGTGAGAGTGAAGGAGAGAAGCCATTGAACGAGATGGTGAATGTGCTGTTGCGTGCTGCAAATACAATCATAGAGACTTGGTCTCATTCTCCTGCTCGGAGGAGGGCCCACTCACGATGAGAGGGTCCCCTGGTGTTTTCCTTGCATCCTAAAGACCTGCATCTCATCTAGCCAGGAAGGGCCCCCTGGGGAACGAGCGAGTGGGACACCTGACCTAAATATCCCATTGTGAGGCAGGGGTACTGTTTAAGTAAGCTCACGGTTGCAACTCTGAGGGCTTCCTCTGTCTGCACTCTAGGAGATGTTGCACAACAGTATTCTCGTAGCTTGCATAACACGCACAGAGAAATATTTCAAACAGGTACGGGTTTGAGTTGATGACGAGGTTGGATGGGGGGATTTGAAAATGGATTCGGGGGGCATTTTTCATGCTTTAATGGACCAAGGTGAACTGAAGCATGACAGGGAAGGCAGAGAGAGGGGGAGAGGGGGAGAGGGGGAGAGGGGGAGAGAGAGAGAGAGAGAGAGAGAGAGAGAGAGAGAGGGGAAGAAGACATGCAACACAGGGCCCAGGCTGAATTCGAACCCAGGCAGCTGCGGTGAGGCCTCAGCCTGCACGGTGAGGTGAGCCACCAAGGCGCCTGGCGGTGGTACTTGGTCGACCGTGCGGGTGAGGTACTCACTGGTCTGCGTTTGTAGAGCAGGTAGAAGAAGTGCATGAAGTTGACCATCAGAAACACCACGTTCCACACCATCACGTCCAGGTTGCACCTGTACAGCGTTGCCCAGGCGATGAAGAGACAACATCCTGCCAGGGACAGGAAGAGGAAGTGAAATGGGGCACAGCAACACAAGTCGACTGTGTACAGTACTGGAACTCTGCTTGGGTTGCTGTCTAAGTAAATACCCTTGTTACCCTTATGTAGGTTTATAACTACACTGGAAACAAACGTATGTCATTTGGGGAGGGTATAGCTAAGTGAGTAGAGCACTTGACAGAGCACTTGACTGCAAATCAAGAGGTTGCCGGTTCCAATTTTCCCTCTGAACTGTACGTCGCTTTGGATAAAAGCGGAACCCATTTTGAGGGGCTTACACTGCCATCACAGATGAAGATGTCAAGACAAAGCTGCACGTGTTTGACTGGGTCATAAACCCCCTAGCAACACGTTTTTCCCCCCCGAGCCACTCCGCCCCCAAATGCCGCACGGCCGCGCGCCACCAGCAGGGGGCAGCCCAGACCCACCTGTCATCAGCAGGAAGCGGAGCAGGATCATATGCAGGGCCAGGGTGGTGGGGATGACCAGCCCCACCAGCAGAGACAGGTTCCCCAGGTGGAAGAGCAGGTGATGAGCCTGCTCCCAGTCCTCACAGGAGGTGACGTTGAGCTCCATCACTCCCATACCCTTCCCTGGGGAGGCCAGTGGGGCCAGGGAGGTGAAGAGGAGGGTGGAGATAGTGGAGGGTGTCGTCATCCTGAAGCAGGGTTACCTACACACCGAGAGAGGGGTTCACGGAGGAGTGGGTGCTCGTTATCGGTTGACATTCATTGATTAAGCTCAGTGATTAGAGCATCTGATTGCAAATGAAGAAGTGGCATTTTCAATCCCCCTCTGTGTGTTGCGTTGGATCCAAACGTCTGCCAATGAATACTTTTTGTATTTTGGAGCAGATGTAGGCCTGTGCAGTTGGTTGTCATTCAGTCAATATGTTGAATTATGTTGTGTTTGACCGTCAATAGTTTGTATATCTGACATATTTCGGACTTATTCTGCGTCAGTGAAGCTTGTGATCTTTGTTGTAATGTTGTCTTTTGGAGAAGGGGGCTTAAACAAGATCAGGCATTCAAAGCCACAAGCTAAATCACAGGATAAAATCTAAAACATTTATTCTCATTGATCTCTGTGGGATTTAAATCAGTCATTATCTGCATGAACAAAATGCAAACACGAAGATGACCTTTACTGAAATGCCACTTGAGGAAAGACAGACAGACAGAGAGAGAGAGAGAGAGAGAGAGAGAGAGAGAGAGAGAGAGAGAGAGAGAGAGAGAGAGAGAGAGAGAGAGAGAGAGAGAGAGAGAGAGAGAGAGAGAGAGAGAGAGAGAGAGAGAGAGAGAGATAACAGATAAAATACAGAAACGAAAAACTGATATGGCTCTACTTTCGTGGTTTAAAATGTGAACATCAAATACAGCGTATGAGGTCATATCCTAGCCCGTAGCCTACATTTTGAGAAAGAAATGAGGTGGGTTGGTTACTCAAAGCTGGGATCCACAGTAGTCAAGGCGACTATAACGGCTACAACGTCTTTTAAAATGTAGGCTACTTCTCTGACCCTTCGCCAAACGGGAGAGCAAATGATGTTTAACTTACCTGACAGGACTAAATCCAATGTGCTCGTTGATAATTATCAAAGAAAGCAGAAGAAAAACAATGTTAAAGTTAGAATACGGAGCTCTGTGTGTGCGTCCGCTCGAGCTGGGGGGCTGTACAGTGTGAGCCGCGCATACCAGCGGGCTGACAGACATTGACTAAAATGGGCAAGAGGCGAACGGACAGTCGTCAACACCGTCGCTGCGCATCAGCAATAGCCGACTCTTCCGACAGGGGGAGATAAAACAGCGCCTATGAGCGCTCTGTTTCCTCAAACACCGTTTCAATATTCGGTCTTCCCGCGCTGCTCTCGAAGAGCCCAAGTCATAGTTCATCTGCAAACATTTATGCAACTGATTGAATGGAATCCGGATGTAGGCCTATGCCTGTTTAACAAACGATGATTGCCTTAAGTTTTAACTTTTTCTAAAAGCCTAACTGTGGCTTAACTGTCTTATATTAATGTAGCCTAATGTATGGGGCTGCGGTGTTTTTTGTGAGTACACTCTTGTCAACCATGACGTTTCCATGATGTGAAATAAAAACCCCTTCGAATATTGATGAGTTGCTCGAGCTCAAATCAGCACCACTGTCAGCGCTGCGCAAAAATGACGGACAATTACCTGAACTGCGCAGGGCTTTGGCTGTGTGTTTTCAAAAGGACAAAGTGACAGGTGTTAGATTTGTTAAAACACAATCAAATTTAATCCATTTACAATGTTCAGGCACAAAAACATACAGCCCATGGGCCATGGCTGAACAAGTGTCGTTTGGGTGAATTATTTCTGAAATATCTCGCAAACACACTGACATGCAGGCGCGCTCGAACGTAGACAACGGACCCTGTCCAACATAATCCATACAATTTCCACAAAAATTGAAGTTAAATACATTATAACCACATTGATAAAAAGTATAAGGGTGATGAACCATCAAAAGAGCCTACTGACAATTTACAACAGACTAAAAACATTCAACAAGTTCGCTGATAGTCACGGGACAGCCAGCTACATCCGTCTTCACTCCTTCTCTGCGACTTGCAGGAATGCAGCTGTTCGTTCTAATTCTGGCCCCGGCACGTGACAGTAACTGGGTAACCGGAGATCAAACCGGATCCCGCCGCTGTCGAACGCCTTGTCGTTCAGGGAGTACAGCTTGTCCGCGATATCGTTCCGCACAACCAGAGCGAAGATCTTGGCTATGTAGCGATGTCTGGCAAACAACAGATACAGCTTCTTACGCCTCCAAGCAATATACCTACACTGATTATCAGCGCGCAGCGTTACCTGAGATTAAGAGGGGAGAGAAAATGCTTTTTCTTAACACAGACTCAAAACATTAGAGATTAAAGGCAAAATGTCAGTATTCATAAAGAGGTTGATGTAGGCTGAAGGCAGTAGGTCACCTGGAAGATCCCTTCCTCTGAGGGTCTGAGTGAGTCCCATTCTGGAGAGTCGAGAAACTGGAAAGGATAGATGTAATGTAAAAATTCCCCGTTTACAGTCACTCGAATTCTGTGGATAAAACAGACAGGGTTAAGATGAGATAAGTCATGTTTTTTTTATACATGATAAATAACTGGAAGATAAAGTTAAGGGCACCTGCCGGACACGAGAACAGACAGCTTATCGATCGACGTCTTTCCCTCCACTGCAAAGCAGTGGTCCTTTTCAATTGTATGGATGTCCCCTTCGCAACAAACGACAATCTTCCCAAAGTGGACCAGGGACACACCTAGCTTCTTGAACATGTAGTTGTACAGGTCTTGGAACTCTTTCTCGAAAGTAACGTTCCTTAACCGGTAGGCAACATGCACAACTTGACCAACGCACGCTGCGAAAAGAACAAAACTCCACAGAAAGGTGTCCGTCGTGCACGGGTCCGACCATGCCCAAATCGAGGAACAGAAGAAACCAACTGCCAAAAAACTATACAGGTAAAGAAGCCCGTAGAATCCACTTCCGCCCATGAATCCCAAAACAAGTAACATATTGGCAAGGTGGAAAACTGAAGTCTCGGGGCCCTCCGCCCATGCTGTACAAACCGGGTGAGAAGCCACTGTCCCCGATGTCAGGTTTTCTGCTTCGACAGCTATGGGCTCCATGTTTTACGCTCAGCGTAAAACAAGCTGGTAACCAAGCCTATAACCAAGATTTCAGCGAAAGAAGGTAAAGTGATGAAAACATTACTTAGAAGACTGAGGGGTGGAAACTCGAAACTAATTAGTGACGCGTCATTGACGAAAATGTCATCGCTCGCAGTTTGATCATATCTCCTCTTAAAATATGACCCACCGACTAGACGCGCAGCGCCCGCTTGGTCCTCAAGTCCAACGACTTACTTCCTCACTATCCGGTGTAGATCAAAACATGCATTCAACAAACACCGTTTAACATGTAATATGACAATGAAACTGTATGTTTCATGGCTTTTTCAGGTAGCCTATGCAATTTGTGTGCACGGCACAAACATTTTTCAACATATCTCCCTAAATATTTTTACGGATGGATGAGTTTAATTTTATTGAGTTCTTAAAGGTCATTACATAAACTTAACCTTCAAGTAATGTCACCTCAAATAAAAGAACAACAACTCTATAGGCTATCTAATCCCAGGGCATATAGACATCAGTGTGGACAAAGGCACTGGTTAAAACATTTGGTGTGTGTGTTCTCATAAATCAGACCAGTCTTCATCCAGCATGAAGCATGACCAGCATTGATCTTTCTGGGCTAAAATAACCAAATTTTCCCTGGTGAGCTACCTGGCTGGTCAAGGTGACTTTGAGTGCCTGTAAGATGGGAACTAAAACCCAGCCCAGAGTGAAATATTTAGGGCAGCTGGCTGAGAGAGAACCCTTGGGCACCAGTCTTACCATGTCAGACACAAAGGCAGGTCCTCTGGCAGGTCCTCTCTCTCTCTTTCTCTTTTTTCTCTCTTCCTTTCCACTCTTACTCTATCTCTCCCTCTTTCCCTCTCCCACTTTCTGCCCCTCTCTCTCTCTCTCTCTCTCTCTCTCTCTCTCTCTCTCTCTCTCTCTCTCTCTCTCTCTCTCTCTCTCTCTCTCTCTCTCTCTCCCCCTCTCTCTCTCTTTCTCTCTTTCAGCTTGACCTCTTGATTGTAACCTGGGGTTAAACCCCAGAGGATCGTGGGTTGCACCAGCAGAATGAGACCAGCCCCAGCTAAAAGTGTTGAAACCCCAGTGAGAAAGAGAGAGGGGCGGTGTATGTGTGTGTGTGATTGCCTGCATGTGTGTCTGCTATGGACCAGTTGTAGTAAATACAGCAGGAATGCGGTGTGTCTGCCAGCCTGGGGGATCATGCCAGCTATCCCGGGGTTATCAGACACCCAACACCTCCTAGAAATAGATCCCTGTTTTTGCCATGGCCTGGTGAGGTCTAACTCTTTGCTTGTGTGTGTGTGTGTGTGTGCCCACAATGATGACGAGAAAGAGAAAGATAGGAGGAGTCAAATGAGTCAAAAGAGAATGTCTGTCGGTGTGTGTGTGTGTGTGTTTGTGTGTTTGGTGGATGTGTGTGTGTGTTTTCTCCTCTCTTTCTCATTAATCTGGAGAGGGGGGGTCTAACTGGGGCATATTGTCAGACAACCTTGACAGAGTGAAGAAGGATACATCCCTTTTGGTTTTCCTCTGTCGGAAACGGGGAGAGACAAAGAAAGAGAGAAAGATGGGCAGGACAAAGTGCCAATTAGCAGAAGCACATTGGTGAGCTGAATGTGTAGAAATGTGTGGTCATGACTCGGGTTAAAGGAAAGGATGTTAGACAGTACTGTTTCCTGTCATACTTCACTCCGGCATAGACGTGCAGAGAAGATATCCAGTTCTTCATTGCTCAGTTATTTTTAGGGTGTCCCTTGATGCAATTCCTAGATTAACTAGTGAAACCAGACACACACACACACACACACACACACACACACTGGTAAAGTCTTGTGGTGATCTCTCATTAGTCTGTATTAGATATGGTTATTAGCCAACACTGCATACCTCTTATGCTGAGATTCCATGTGCCAAGCTTGGGGAGTCCCAATGATGAATAGAGTAATTTCCTCATTATCTGACAGGCGGGAACTAGAATTTTCTATGCCTGCCTTGATTGACCCCTGTTTCCTCATCACTGATGGGACCCATCTCCTGGCATACCAATGAACCTGGCTTGAGGTAGGGAGGCACCATGGCCCCACTTGTCTGTCTGTCTGCCTGTCTGCCTCTCTGCCTGTCTGCCTGTCTGTCTGTCTGCCTATCTGTCTGCCTATCTGTCTGCCTATCTGTCTGCCTATCTGTCTGCCTATATGTCTGCCTATCTGCCCTGCCTGTCTATATGTCTGTCTGTCTGTCTGTCTGTCTGTCTGTCTGTCTGTCTGTCTGTCTGTCTGTCTGTCTGTCTGTCTGTCTGTCTGTCTGTCTGTCTGTCTACCTATCTGTCTGTCTGTCTGTCTGCCCTGCCTGTCTGTCTGCCTGTCTTTCTGTCTACCCTCCCTGACTATCTGCCCGTCTGTCTGCCCTGCCTGTCTGTCTGTCTGTCTGTCTGTCTGTCTGTCTGTCTGTCTGTCTGTCTGTCTGTCTGTCTGTCTGTCTGCCTGCCCTGCCTGCCTGTCTATCTGCCTGTCTGCCCTGCCTGTCTTTCTGTCTACCTGTCTTTCTGTCTGCCTTTCCCTGCCTGTCTATCTGTCTGCCTGCCTGTGTGTCTCTCTGTCTGCCTGTTGCTCTCCGGATGCTGGGTGACAAGCCTGCTGTACCTTGTTAGGGAACAGGTAGGAACAAGGGGGTTAGGGGAATGGGCTGGAACTGTATGTGTGTGTGTGTGTGTGTGTGGGGGGGGTCAGGTGTCAGATGTAGGTGGGCTCTGGGGAGGCTGCAGGAGGCTGGAGGAGGCTGGAGGAGGCTGGAGGAGGCTGAAGGAGGCTGAAGGAGGCTGAATGAGGCTGGAGGAGGCTGGAGGAGGCTGGAGGAGGCTGGTGGAGGCTGAAGGGGGCTGGAGGAGGCTGGAGGAGGCTGGAGGAGGCTGGAGGAGGCTGGGGGAGGCTGGAGGAGGCTGGAGGAGGCTGAAGGGGGCTGGAGGAGGCTGGAGGAGGCTGAAGGGGGCTGGAGGAGGCTGGAGGAGGCTGGAGGAGGTTGGAGGAGGCTGGTGGAGGCTGCTGGAGGCTGGAGGAGGCTGGTGGAGGCTGGTGGAGGCTGGAGGAGGCTGGAGGAGGCTGGAGGAAGCTGAAGGGGGCTGGAGGAGGCTGGGGGAGGCTGGGGGAGGCTGGAGGAGGCTGAAGGAGGCTGGAGGGGGCTGAAGGGGGCTGGAGGAGGCAGGAAGAGGCTGGAGGAGGCAGGAGGAGGCAGGAAGAGGCTGGAGGATGCTGGAGGAGGCAGGAGGAGGCTGGAGGAGGCTGGAGGAGGCAGGAGGGGGCTGGAGGAGGCTGGAGGAGGCTGGAGGAGGCTGGGGGAGGCTGGCTGACTGAGCCAGGACTGAGGTGAGGGAGATTTCCAGAAGTGGGAGGGAGGTGTAGTGAATGTTTTCCATGACAATGTTAAGATGTTGTGGTTGATCAAATGCGTCAATTGTGGGATATTGTTAACTACAGAGATAGGTACAACTAAAGAGGCGCTTTCAGCACAGGATCCTGAATATCACAGGATCACTAGAGATACAGATATTCAGAATAAGCTCATTATAAACTAGGGAGAAATAGGGTTGTGACATAACGGTCTTCTTCCCGACATTTATCTTCTTCCTTCTGGCTTTGCCGGGTGTCTTAGAGGAGGTATGAGAGCTGGAAGTGGGGCAAGAGGTGTTCAATTTGCTGTCACCTTCAAAAAATGAAAAAAAGAAGTCCATTATTCCTTTCATTTCCTGCATCTGCGAGAATCTCTAGGGTGTCTTAATGGAGAGCGAACAGGCCGTCCTCACTTTCTCACTCTGCCGAGAGTCCGTGAGACCAGACACATCAGCACGGACAATCTGAGCCCCGAGTCCGAATCTCAGAGGAAATGAATAGAGAGCCGCCGTTCGTCCCACAAAAGAGACCATGGAAAACACCCTCTCTCTTTTCATTCTGTTGGCATAATGAGAGAGGCTCCAGAAAGGTTTTTTTTATCTGACCTTTTTTTCTCTCGTCTGCCCAGGAGACGTCTTTTCTTCCTGATGAAACAGACACTCGAGTGCTTTTCTTTTTTTATGAATTAGGAGGAGAAAAGGTGAACATCCTTTTCTATTCTTCAGGACAAAACTCTCATTGTTAAGGGCTTGGGGGACAGCCAAGGGTGACTGAACACACACGCACAAATACATCTTTGATCCGGTTACACAACCCACACATCAGATCTGTTTATTAACATCATTATTTATGATCACGTATATGAGTGTAGGGCAGCAAAATCAAATAGCAGAGTTCATGAATCCCCCAAGTCATAAAACCTAATCTGAGCTGACTAGTAAAGATCTAACACACAGGTGAGTAACGTCCAGAATAAGTCTCCAACTTGAACGATCATATAAAAAATACATAAAACCCTCGACCAATCTCACGGTTGGTCTTGATTTGGTGCGACGGAGGAGAGGCCCTGATTCCTCCCACTCACGATGGCCGTGCGCATGGAACACATCTTCAGGAGCAGAGGTGGAGGAGTTTGGGCCGGCGAGCCCGCTCCTTCGCTCGGCGGTCTACCGTCCTGTCGTCATGGAGAGGCCCTCAGTGTGTCCACAGGGAGGCCCAGAGAGCTGACACAAGGAGGCTGAGTCACGGAAGCCATCCGGGAAGAGGGGAAGGAAGGAGAGGGGGAGGGAGAACGCGGAGGAAGGGACGGGAGAGAGGGAGGACAGGGCGGGAGAGTGAGGGAGAGGGAGAGAGTGAGGGAGGAGAGGGAGAGTGAGGGAGGGAGGAAGGAAAGGGAGAGTGAGGAAGAATAAAGGTGACAGAGATGAGGGAAAGAGAGGGTAGAGGGAGAAGAGGGAGGAGAGAGGGAGAGTGAGGGGGGAGACGGAGAGAGCGAGGGAGAAGGATAGAGCGAGGGAGGAAAGGAAGTAAGGGGAGAGAGAGTGAGGGAAGAAATGGAGTGAGGGAGGAGAGGGAGAGTGTGGGCGGAGAGGGGAGAGAGTTAGTTAGGAGAGGAAGAGAGTGAGGGGGAAGGAGAGAGAGGGAGTAAGGACAGAGAGTGAAGGAGGAGAGGGAGAGAGCAGGGGAGAGGGAGAGAGCGGGGGAGAGGGAGAGAGCAGGGGAGAGGGAGAGAGCAGGGGAGAGGGAGAGAGCAGGGGAGAGGGAGAGAGCAGGGGAGAGGGAGAGAGCGGGGGAGAGGGAGAGAGCAGGGGAGAGGGAGAGAGCGGGGGAGAGGGAGAGAGCGGGGGAGGACAGGCAGCCAGCCTCCTCTCTCCAGCCCTGCAAGAGCCACTCCAGGTATACCTCCAGGGCCGCAAAGCAATCCCCCCCGATGTCACCACGACAACCGTCTGCTACACTTGTGATACTTTGCCCATCTTCTTCTCAGTTGTTTTTCTCTGTTACCACATCGACCGCGTCCAATTCACTCAGGGGCCTCGGTTATGACACCTCGGTTTTATGATTCAGTATAACACTTGAATACCGGATAATATTACAGTCTGGACCTGCTGTTATGTGTTTGTCTCATTGAGGTTAGAGGGACACCTAGTGGACAAACGCAGGCACATGACACAGAGGCTAGACTTTTTACATAGATAATTTTATTGAATAAATTGAGACTACGATCATAATAAACATAAGAAAGGAGAATGGACTCTCTTCCTTGGTATTATGCCAGTGGTAATCTTTATAATCACGTCAGGAAGCAACATATCTGAGTAGGACAATAGGCTTCACCTTAGAGACAGAGGCAACAGAAAAACAATATTACCCATGACATGTATATACATAAAAAGTATGTGCAATTTTGCAAAAGATCAAATGTACCCTCAACAGCAGTGGAATAACAGCGGAGGTGTTGTGCTTATCCGACAAGAAAGTAAGTTGTAGCACTGTCAGCAAGTCAGAATGTACAGTTTACTGTTGGGAAGAGTTATCTACAGTTTGTTGTGACTTCCTTTCACACACGTACAGGACCTATGTGTTCCCCTTGTGCTTACGCCGTCTCTGGGGCTGCGAATCTGAAAGACGGCTGACACAATACAGGAGTAGCAGTAGCAGTAGCAGTAGTGAGAACCGGTTAAATATTGAGAGCTGTCGTTTGTTTTCTAACTTGTTTTGGTTGACGAGGTTAAACAACCACACAATGCCATTTCGAGGGGATAGCACAAACCTCATCAAATCTCAATTACAGGGGAAGTCCTTGGCTGTGTTCATCCTTCTTCAACACGTACACACACACACTCACTCCCACACACACATACACTCTCACACACACACTCACTCACTCCCACACACACATACGCGCTCTCACACACACACACTGGAAGTCATGTCAGGTTGTCTGTGCGCCTCTCAAATCCTTCCCCCGTGTCCCCCCTCCCTTTACTCGATGGCCTTCCAGATGATGATGCCCAGGACGGTGAGCACCAGAGACAGCACCATGGCCAGGATGCACATCCTCTTACGAGACTTCCTCTGAAAGGGAGACCAAGAACAAGGAGTTGGAATATCTGTGTTTTAACATATCTATGTTTCGACATCCATTTAGACATGTTCTCTTTTCGTAGTCTCTACTCTTGATGCGTGACTTGATTTATCACTATGGTCTGCACCTCTCTGTCACCAACTGTCTCTGGAAGAGTTTTTCTTTGTCTTCCTCGAGGGTTTAGGTTGGCTGAGGTTGTCTGTCAAGCCGTCTGTGACATTGCTTGTAAAAAGGGCTATACAAATACATTGTTGCAGCTTTCCTCTGTCAGACTCATCACACCTCCCAATGTAACCTGTTTACCACACTACAGAGCCCACTTGATAACCAACAGATAAGCTAACGGGATTAATCAGGTGAATTCAACATACTTAAATGGCATTTAGCACTCAATATGTGGTGCAATTCAATAACGTACTTTGCAGTTCAATGATATTCTGTATGATTGACTATCGGTATCCTCTATGATACTGATAAGTTTGACTATCGGTATCCTCTGTAAACAGTCCACAGTCAAGTACACTTACACCAATGTTATCGTTTGTTATCGTTTAGAGTGGGAGAGTTATTGGAGAGTGACGCGTGTCGTTTTGGTACCTGGTAGTAGGAGGCTCGTTGGAGCTGGGCAGCGCCTCTGTCTACGTGGACCTCAGCACTCTCCACGTTGGCCTCGATGCTGTCTGTAGGTCAGAGAACAGGCACAGGGGATGGGCTCACATCCCAGGGGTCGGGAGCCAAGACACAGGGTCAGGGAGACACAAGGCCACACGCTCTGAGAGTGAGGGGTCAGTGATACACAGGGCCACAGGCTCTGAGAGTGAGGGGGGGGTCAGGGAGACACAGGGCCACAGGCTCAGAGTGAGGGGGGGGTCAGGGAGACACAGGGCCACAGGCTCTGAGAGTGAGGGGGGGGTCAGGGAGACACAAGGCCACAGGCTCTGAGAGTGAGGGGTCAGGGAGATACAGGGCAACAGGCTCTGAGAGTGGGGGGGTCAGGGAGACACAGGGCCACAGGCTCTGAGAGTGGGGGGTCAGGGAGACACAGGGCCACACGCTCTGAGAGTGGGGGGTCAGGGAGACACAGGGCCACAGGCTCTGAGAGTGAGGGGTCAGTGATACACAGGGCCACAGGCTCTGAGAGTGAGGGGTCAGTGATACACAGGGCCACAGGCTCTGAGAGTGGAATCTGGCACGAATGTTGACTGTGTTCAAATCGGTTCACAAGCTCAGGGGAAAAACAGTTGGGACAGACGTCGACAGCGGGGCTTGTTGAGGCCAGAGTGTTGAGTGTGAGGGAGTGTGTGAAGCAGGTGTGCTGGGCCGTGTGAGAGCAGCAAGGAGAGATGAGGATTGTTTGAGATTGGAGATTCACCAGACCATGCCAGGGAGAGGAGATGGAACAACACTTAAGTGGAAGAAGAAGAACGAGCGAGAGAGAGAGGGGGGGGGGGGAGAAGGAGAGAGAAAGAGGCAAGGAGAGAGAGAGGAAGGGGAGAGAGAGAGAGAGGAAGGGAGAGAGAGAGAGAGAGAGAGAGGAAGGGGGGGGAGAGAGAGAGAGAGAGAGAGAGAGAGAGAGAGAGAGAGAGAGAGAGAGAGAGGAAGGGGGGGAGAGAGTGAGAGAGAGAGAAAGAGAGAGAGAGAGAGAGAGAGAGAGGGAGAGGGAGAGGGAGAGAGAGAGTCCTCGTCAGACCCACCTATCATCTCTCCCTGATCGTGGATCATCACTGCGAGGTCCTTGAAGATCTGGTTCACGTCCATAATGTCGGACTGGAAGAGAGAGGAGAGGGGAGAGAGTCACTAGGCCCCTGGCCGGCCGGCGTCTTGCTGTCAGGGGGACCTCCGTGGTGCTGCAGGGCGGGGCCTCCTACCTCCAGCTGCCTGATGTTGGTCTCCCTCTCCTTGATGACCTCCAGGTCCTCTTCAGTGATGGGGGCCTCCTCCGTCTGGGTCTGGCTCTGGCTCCAGTCGTCATCTCTGGACACACGCACACAAATGCACACAAGCGCGCACACACACACACAGAAATGCACAGACAGGCATGCGCGCATACAAACAAACATGCACGCGCGCGCACACACACATTCGCACGCACATGAACAGGAACAAGCATGCCATGCACGTTAGTTTCGCATTCAATCGGTTCAAGTCGTTGTCAAACAGTGAATAATAACTCCTGAGCAGAGCCACCTTCACAGTGACACAGGCTACCTGACGAGACAGTGTCAGCAGGAGAACCTACTTTTCGAACGTCACGAGCTGTTCCTCAGCATTCCCACCGTCGCCCTGCCAACAGACAAACACACCCGCGCTCAGCTGAGGTAACGGACCATCGGCACACCACGTGTGAAGGCTACCCCCATATCAGAAACGGTGTTAGCCAGAGCGCCGCACTGGGTGGGGCCGGGCTGTTGGGGCTGGGCCGGGCTGGCGGGGCTAGCGGGGCGTGTTTACCAGGACGCGGGACCCGGCTCGGGCCCGGGCCACGGACTCCTTCTCCTTCTCCGCGGCTCTGCGCTGCATCAGCTGGAAGTTGTTGAGCGCCGCCGAGAAGTCGCTCATCAGACGCTCCTTCTGGATCTTCTGCTGTCTCTGGAGGAGAGGAGGGGCACAGGCGGGATTCAGGCTGACGGATAGACCGCTGTCCCCACACCATCTGGCCTCCAACACGACCTGGCCTCCTACACGACCTGGCCTCCTACACCATCTGGCCTCCTACACGACCTGGCCCCCTACACGACCTGGCCCCCTACACCATCTGGCCCCCTACACCATCTGGCCCCCTACACGACCTGGCCCCCTACACGACCTGGCCTCCTACACGACCTGGCCTCCTACACGACCTGGCCTCCTACAAGACCTGGCCCCCTACACCATCTGGCCTCCTACACGACCTGGCCTCCTACACGACCTGGCCTCCTACACGACCTGGCCTCCTACACGACCTGGCCTCCTACACGACCTGGCCTCCTACACGACCTGGCCTCCTACACGACCTGGCCTCCTACACGACCTGGCCTCCTACACCATCTGGCCTCCTACACGACCTGGCCTCCTACACGACCTGGCCTCCTACACGACCTGGCCTCCTACACGACCTGGCCCCCTACACCATCTGGCCTCCTACACGACCTGGCCTCCTACACAACCTGGCCTCCTACACCACCTGGCCTCCTACACGACCTGGCCTCCTACAAGACCTGGCCCCCTACACCATCTGGCCTCCTACACGACCTGGCCTCCTACACGACCTGGCCTCCTACACGACCTGGCCTCCTACACGACCTGGCCTCCTACAAGACCTGGCCCCCTACACCATCTGGCCTCCTACACGACCTGGCCTCCTACACGACCTGGCCTCCTACACGACCTGGCCTCCTACACGACCTGGCCTCCTACACGACCTGGCCTCCTACACGACCTGGCCTCCTACACGACCTGGCCTCCTACACCATCTGGCCTCCTACACGACCTGGCCTCCTACACGACCTGGCCTCCTACACGACCTGGCCTCCTACACGACCTGGCCTCCTACACCATCTGGCCTCCTACACGACCTGGCCTCCTACACGACCTGGCCTCCTACACGACCTGGCCTCCTACACGACCTGGCCTCCTACACCATCTGGCCTCCTACACGACCTGGCCTCCTACACCATCTGGCCTCCTACACGACCTGGCCTCCTACACGACCTGGCCTCCTACACGACCTAGCCCTTGTGACACAAGCTTAGACCCCTTGTGGCCCCCCTAAACATAGAGTCTATAACTTATTATAAACATGGTATTTTGCCTGTTAATGCCTGTAATACAGTGAAGAAAACTACATGACAACAATAATGTTAAACGTAACTGGCCCCTCTAGCAGTATAACTGGCCCCAGCTTGGCTCCCCCAGTTGAACAGTCTAGAACCTGCCCTGGTTATTTACTCGCTTTTACTCACCTGTTCTGAGGGAGAGAGAGGCAGGGGCAAAGAGCCCAGGTCTTTCAGGTGTCTGTTGGTCTCCTTGGCCAGCTGGTTTGTGTAGTGCTGCACCTGTTGCCTGTGACGTAGGGAAACAAAAGACACCATCACAAGGCGTTCTGCTGATTTGATGGATTTAACATCACTTTGTTTTAATTCCGTTGGGGCACATTACATTAAGTTTAATCCCTGACTACCAGGAGACTACTCACAGCCGGTCTTGCACCTGGGGTGTCTCTTGTCTCGTCCCCATTTGGTGCAGCATCGTTTTAATCTGGCCAGCTAGTAAACAGAAAAATAGAGAAGTGAAAATTGGTAGACAAAAACCAACAGCTGTGTCTCAAGATACTGATATTGGCCGGGTTTCCCAGATTCGTTAAGACGCTCTTAACGCTAAGATCTTCTTAAGAACGTTCTAAGAGCGTTCTAGAGCGCCCTCAGAACGTTCTTAAGACGCTCTTGGCGTTAAGAGCTTCTTAACGAATCTGGGAAACCCGGCCATTATTGTTTAGGTATTTCCCCCAAGACTTGGACCATCTGTCTTTGGTGAATTTATTCGAATAAAGACTTGGGTGTTTGGCTTGATGAAACGTTGGAATTCAAACCATCCAGCCACTGAGTTCACCACACACTCACTGTTTTGGGTGATTTTTTGGATGTTGGTGCTGCATGTCTGGGTAAGGTTGCTGAAGTCTCGCGGCTGCGAACGACCGGTGTCTGTTCTTCCGTACGACATACTTGGTAGATAGTTTTTTAAGGATATTACACAACCTACAGAGAAAGGTTAAACCATTATATATTGCTTAAACAACTGTATAAGGTGTGCAACCTACTACTTGTGAGACTGACAAAGATGGGTGATACCAGAACGTAGCCGCTTGTCAAGATTTATTATCAGGCCTGCGCTCAAATCACACGCGGCATCGGGGATATGAACACAAGTGCGTTCACAGACAATCCACAAAAATAAGATGGTCCGATTTCCATAAGCAATCCCCCCCCCCCCCCCAAATATACCAACATTACGTCTCAAAAATAGACCAAGAAACGTTCAGTCACTAGATCGGCTACAGTCATCTACGTCACACGGATTAACGTTGTGACAGATTTAGCAATTTTGTAAACAAGGCGTCGTATTGCATGTAAAAGCTCTTGTCTTTAAAGTCAATTTACATTAAATGTCTGCTAATCTTATGTCTAAATAGGATAGGTCTCTTGAATGACATTCAGTCGCACAAATAACTTGAATCTAAGTATCTAACTAAGTATCTTAATAGGCCATTAATTGCAATATTAGTTGAAGACTGGGAGAAAATGTGCATATCGGGAATATAATCCCTGTAATAGGCGGGGAAGAATTCCACACAATAAAACAACTAGTGATTTTTTACATTGTATAGTTGCATCAATGACAGTTAGCTTAATCGCAAACCAGCTTCTGGTTAATTCTACCGTGGAAGACCGTGGTGATATAAACATCAAAGGCTATATTGACAATTTAGGTTTAACGCTCTATAGGCTACAGTTTGTTAAAATGAATATGTTCAACATCTTACTTTTCAATGGGGTTGGAGCAAAATACGTCGTTGTCCTGATAACAATCCGTATGAGAGATTTCTTCGTAGACCCACCCAGTCCGTCCGTGTACGACGTCACACATAGGACCACATTAATCCTACTTGCGCATGTGATTCTGGTTTGTCGGCAATGCAGACATGCTTTACAAACTACGGATAGTGGCGTGACACCACCTCTTTCATTAACGTATTTAAATCAGAAAAGCCGACATGTCGTGTGTTGCTTTATCTTTCCTTCTGTCTGATGAGGTGTAGTGTACATTCAACTACCTTCTACCCAACTCGGCTTAAAACCCAACAGTTTTTCACTTCATTAAGGTAGCTATCGTTTGCGTGCAGCAAAGGAGCCGGTATCCGTGTGCACCCCCGGTCTCATGACTTCCACGCTGTCTCCGTTAATTGACACCGAACTGGCACAGCCGCTCACATGACTGAAGCAGGACTGACCCGCTACATTCTCCTGCGAGGCCAGGCGCTGCCGGGTCGCATGAGGGATGGGTCCATTTACCTACCTTCATATCTTCAATTATAAAACTCTGTTAAAATGTACACACATCAACTCAACATATAGCTTGTTGCAACTGTATAGACTATAAGACATGCAACAGCCCACCTTAGCCCTTGTCTGGTCAAGGGAAAGTTAGCTTGTTCTCGTCTGTGAAAAGGTTAAATTAAAAAACTAACAGGTCATTATGATGAATTCACAACACGAATAAACAACTTGATCCAAAAAATATGTTTTAATTTACAGAGCATGAATCTACCGTTTTTTTGTCCAAAAGCACGAAGAACATGAGATCAGGTGCAGGATGCGTGAGTGTTCTGTGCCAGGCAGGTTGGTCTCCGAACACCGAACACAACATGGCGCTGCCAGTAGCCTGAGGTGATATAAAAGGTAAAATATCCCGCAATAATGACAAATCCCACTCGCAAAACGAGGACGCAAACGTCGAGCACCAAACCAGCCTGGCTCATGGGTGATGTGAACTACAACAGTGTTCAGGGTAACATCGTTCACAGGGAGGAGCACTGATGGGGACAGAGAACAGAAGCACTTTCTCTCTTTCTTGAAAAGGTTAAGGTAAAATAGATAAGATTGTGTCCGCTAAAAACACATGTAAGCTAAAGAGTACTTCTGAGAGTCGTTTAGACCAGGGGTTCTCAAACTTTTTGGGGCCAGGGGTCGACCCCTTACAGGACTGAACATTTTCCAAGGACCCCCCCCCCCCCCCCCCCCCATAAACACCCATTCAGCATACCCTTTGTGCTCTTAAATGGACACAATATGCTTGTTTTAATGGTGCAGCAAATGGTCCCCATCTGTAGATTATTATATATTTTTTCACTTTTTAATGATACACATTAATTTTATCATTATTTGTACAATGTTATAATTTATGGCAAATTATTTTGCAGACCCCCTGGCTATGGGTCTGAGGACCCCACTTTGAGAATCACTAGAGAGAGCTCGGTGCCAGTGGAATGTCAATGTTAATTTTTGGGACCTACCCGTTACTTTCCAGCCAATTATGTTCCAGCAATGCTGTTCCAGCCAATTGCCTTCAGCGAAACGGGCCTTTCTCCTCGGCTTATTTTGTGAAACCACTGTCAATCAAACTCAAGCTGGAAGAAAACACAGGTTAACCCCAAGTTCAAATAAGAACTGGGGGCACCGGTTCTCATTTTTGAATTTATTTTATAAATAATATTACCTTATGACAGCTTAAAAAAAGGCGAAGAAACATGTGGGAGGGAGGCTTCCTTTCAGTCATTCCTTTTAGAGTTCCTGTGCTGCCCCAGTGGCCTGTCCAACAGGCCCACTAAGAGGGAACAGTCCAGACCAGCAGTCCTCAGCATGACACAGGCCTTCACCCTGGGCTCATCCTAACAATCCACACAGAGACGGAGGCAGGTGGTCCGACACGGTCGGAGAGGGTGGTGCTCTACTGTGGCTTGGTGGCTGTAGGGGACCCCAGGGTGGGCCAGTGGCAGTCTATGATGGCTTCGTATAGTTCTTCGCTCTCCTCTATGAACTGCCTGTTGGCCTCGATTACGTCTAGCTCTGCCATGGGGTCTGCAGGGAGGGAGGGAGACAGGACGGAAGGTTAGGGGGTTCACCATGAGCTCCACGAGGTCATCAGAGCAGTAGGACGGACTGCAAACCTCTGGTTGAAAGCATCTGCTAAATGAACGACTGAGGCTGGCAGTAAAAACACATCTACACTGCAACAGCGTTTTTAAGGCATCTGTGATTCTGAGTGTCGGAATAGGAGGGGAAACTGTTCATTTGGCCACTAAGAGACAGGGGGGGTGGAGGGGGGGAGAATGGAGAAGGCTCACCCTCCAGTCCGTATTCTTCCATCTCCTCGTACGTCTGGAACAAAGAGGACAGTCTTTACCCACTGATACGATCAGCAACGCTATCACAAGACCCAACTTACAATACCAAGTGGTCATGCTGACAAGAAGAGGAGACAGCTTTGCTAAGCGACAGGAGGAGATTCCTAAGCCCACCTGGTTGCTATAGTCGTACTGGTTATAGTTGTAGCCGCTGTAGTCGCCCGTGTTCTGGTCATAACCCCAGTTTGAGTAGTAGTTCGAGTAATCTTGATAGTATTGGTTGTTGTTGTAAGAGTACTGTTGGTCGTACTTGTTGTCCATATAGCCACCCCTGTTTCGTGGAGAGGGATTTTATAAAAAATAAAAAAAATGTTTTACCATTGACAGGCCCTTTAGACAGGGGTATAGAGTAAAACAGTACAGCAAGGTCAGTGACAATATCTTATATCAGACTATAATAACGCAAAATCTACCTCTCACTCTCTATGACGTTATCTTATGCGCCTACCCCTCTTCCCTTCCTACGTGAAGCAGGAAGTGAGGTGAAGGATTGAAGGTTTAGCTGAATAAGTACATGTACCTGGTCTCTCCCTGTTTCCCATAAGTGGCACGGTTAAGCTTGAACCTTTTAGGCTGTGGACAGGAAAGAGCCTTAATCAAGACCGGTCTATCAAACAGTGCTTCTCAATAGAAACGCTAGAGAGGTAACTTAAAACTTTCAAGCTTCTTTTATTTGTATTAACATGGCGTAAAAATACCCATACTTCGCAAACTGATACTGTGCTGGGTGGTTGGGCAGGTGTGGGGAATCGTACCGGAGTTGCTCCAGGTAGAGGTTTTCCGTTGACTTTCCTCAGGCACCGCTCTGCCGTTGCTTCGTCTGCCAGCTCTACAAAACAATAACCCGCTGCACCCCTACAAACATCAAACGAGACAAGGGAAAAAAAGTATCAGAAAACTGCTTGATCTGGTACAAACTTCACTAACGGGGTTTTTAACAACAACCTATTGTCACCTACCAGTTCATCTTGTTTCGAATAATTCTCACTCCAACCACTAGTTCTCCCATGGTGGCGAATGCTCGAGAAATGAACTTTTCATCCATGTAGGGCTCCAACTGCATGAGCAAAAGGCAGACAGGATGCACTGGAATGATTTATGAAAGCAGCAAAACCTACAACGCATTTTAATTTCCTTAGTCGCAGGCACACTGGTCTCTTATATCCATACTTTGGCTAACTAGCTAGCTTAATGGCTAGTCTACCTGTCTAGCTAGCTAGCAACGTATAGATTAATAGAGCTAGGCTAACGACTGCTGTCAGTGACAGGTCTGCAGACCAGAACAGTACTTCATAGAAAACAGCTGAACTTACATTGCCCATCCACAAGCAACTCATTTTGATAGAAAATTAAATGCACGTTATACTGTTTGGTGAACGTTTTAATCAAACGTCTAGCTAGCAGGAAACCTAAATAATTTCCACAAAACACCACTAGCTTTTTTTTTAAATGTCTTCTTTTTCATCTGTCTTCTTACTCGCGGGCTTTTCTGCAACATGCAGAGCGACCCCACGTGGGCTGGAGGAGAAACGTCCACGCGTGACCTAAGGAACCAATGATGGGCGAGATCCACGTTTCCAACGGCAACCCGTTCCAAACAATCATCAGAGAGCAGCACGAGCCTAGAACCCACGACCTTCAGAAGTGTATCCACCTAGTTGCCCACATGTTTAAAGTTAAGTCTTTAGTCTTTTAGTCTTGAGTTTCTTGTTCAAAGTGTGCAGTTTGACAAAACTTAAGCTCTGTTCTGGTTTACAAGAATGTATTTGGGATAGCATAGAATTATGCAACTGCGTTGAAAAGTTGTATTCGACCATATTTTGCTCATCAGCATTCATAGGTTAATTCAATTTAGTTGTTAAAATCATGACTGTGTTTATTCTCCACATCTCTCCAGGTCAGAAGAAATGAGCTCTCCGCTATCAATGCTACGTAAAAACAGACGCATGCCTCTTCCTGGATATCTGGGTCAACACGGGTGGGCTGTTATGAACGTGGCAGAGCAGCCGGAAATTTCATTTTTTTTTTTATCTAATGATTATTAACTTTTTATGGATTATTTATGTTGAGCATGACAAGTGACAATTTTATTTATGCCAATCAGGGGAAGAAAAGTGCCATTCAAGGAAGATCCCTTGAAAGGTATAGCTCCTCTAAGCACACAAAATGTCTCAAAACATGTGGTGTGTTTAGCTACATCCCTGTAATCTCTTCCAGAATATAAAGCTTTGCTAAGTGGCCTGTCTGGACCATCAGATCCCGTTGGGACTCATTCCACAGCCACTGACATGACCGCTACTTCCGGGTCAAAGGTCACACAAAAGAAAGGCCACAGCAGTCGTGAGTTATTTGTTAGTACAAATGCGCCTGTTGGGTCCTGTAGGGTTGCTGGTTATGTAAGCTGTAGTTCCACACTCGGAGCCTTGTGTACCAGGCCTCGGATCATGTGACTCTCCAATGCTTCATGCTGCTTTTCCACAACAGATGCTCCTCCGACTGACTTTGAGCTGATGTCTTCTATGATGCAGAAGCTAAGCTTACTGGAGAACAAGGTGAAGATCCAGGCACTGGAAATCGAACGCAAGGTGAGTCACGGCTCAACGCACAAGGGACATGTTCAAATTGACTCTGTTTAAGTCAGCACAGTTTGCTGTAAATAATCACGTCCTTTGTCCTTTTTCTAACGACAGGAGAAGAAGATTTTTGTCCTTGAGGAGAAAGTCAAACTTCTTCAGAAGTCAAGAGGTAATTGCAGTCAGCATTGCATGAACTCAAACTCAGACAGTCTATTACTGCTTTTTGGGGAAGAGTCAGTGTGTTTCTTTCAGCAGAAAAGATGACAGATGGGGAGGAGGAGAAAGACCTTGTTAGAACTTGCCACAAACTACAGATCCAGATATGGGAAATGGAGGTTAGTCATTTTGATCCCTTCGTGCAAATCACCAAAGTTAATTTCTGCCTGACAATATGTCAGTATGAATTCCATGCCTGAAACTAGATGTGTTACAGGTGAGGGGATAGTTAAATACTGTTGTGTGATGTTAATTGTAGACTTCCCTCCCCCACTTTACAGAGCTTTCTGAATGACTATGGTATGATCTGGGTGGGGGACGATGAAAAACGTGACACCGCCCAACAAGAGGAAGTAGGGGGTCATGTGCAGAGGCAGTTTCCATTGGAGGGTGGAGGGAGGAGAAGCCTTTGGCAGCCAGGTAGACCTTACATTGTTGCGCGATGTTAAAACATGGATACATTCATCCACAATTTATTGTGACTGTATTTGTTGTTTACAAAGCTCGGTTTCATCCGTCTTTCAGAGGCCTCTTTGGTGGGACATTTCCACATGAACTTTGACCTGGTGGCTCAGAGCATCAGGGAGCTGAACGTCCTGGCGGGGGAGGGCGAGTCTTTCGTGAGAGCGACCCCCAGAGGGGCTCAGCTGGCCCAGAAGGCCTGCATTCCCCTGGTCCTCTACAAGAACGGTGTCTTCATGTTCGACGGACCTTTCCGGTCGTATCAGGAACCCAGCACTCAGGTCTGGAAACGAGATCTACACACACGCACAAAGAACCATTTTGACTCTGAACGTGTTTCACGTCGACAAACCATCCCACGGTTCTGTGTGATTGAAAGTCTTCCGTGGGTGACTTGACAGCATTGCATGCAAGACCTGATGGATGGATACTTCCCCTCTGAGCTAAAGGAAAGGTTTCCAGAAGGGGTGCCGTTTCAGGTGTGTGGATACTATGTACTTATGTCCTAATCACAATCAATCCTGATCAATTACTTTATCGATGCCGAAGGAAATTCAAGCATTCAGGTACTGTACCCCCATGTGTGCAGTTACAGCATAAGTAAAAACATAGAGGAAAACACAGAGGTAACACAAGACGACACATTACAGCAGCAAGGAAATATCAGAACAAATGAAGCTATTGAATCTACCTTGAAGTGTAACGTAATATGGACGTATCTGTATACACACAGACATCCCGTTTGGTGGTGAAGTTCTATTGGTCCTGCAGGTCTTGGACAGACGAGAGGAGGAGTTTAAAGAGAGACGGCCGTGGGCGGAGTTTCCTGGGAAGGGGCAAGCTGTGGTTGGTCCATCAAGCAACCCAGACCACACCCACACCACCCTCTCTCAAATTCCTGGTTGGCAACTTTAATGTCATTCAAGCTCAAAATCTGATATTACATTGTGGACGCGGTTGTATCCGATGCACAAACCAGGTTTATTCCACAACCCAACCTGTAACAGCACTCTTATGTTGGTCGAACGTACTTCAAATATCAGTCATCATCTTAATATATACTTTATTCAAAGATAATGGTTATTCCCCACAGGTAGGAAACTGAGCATGGATCAGTTCCTGAACCGGCTGCCGAAGGTGGTGGTGAAGGCTGGTAGAGTGATTGACATTCGGGACTCGGTGAAGACCAGTCTGCAGGTAAGACTGGAGACTCTTCGCCTGATGGTAGCTGAGATGTGGTTACTTTGCAATGTGGCTGGTCACTACAGACTATTCCTTGGTACAGACTGTTCCTTTTATAAAGTATTTAGGATACCTAGGATACATTACTTATGAGTGGATTCTGTGCTGAATACTGTAGTGTTAGGAGCATAAGCCTTAGACTGTGTGTAAGAGTAACACAAAGTGCTGGCAGTTTAGTCTGCTAAGTTAGGCTCCAGGCCAAATTCAGCATCCACTATCTCCGACCTCCAGGGTTCCTCTGATGCAGCCGACCACAGTGCTGTGACCCTCGTAGACACCCCGGTGCTGCGGGACATGAAAGAGAGGTACTGTGGTCCGGGTTTACAGCCACAACCCACACACACACAACAACCACAGACTGTGCTTAATGACGCAGCCTGGAGAATTAGCATCCGTTGTCAGAAGAAGGGCGGTTATTCCTTTTCAATTCATGTATTCAAACTTTGGGGGGACTTCAATGGCTCTTATCACAAATACAATGCAGATTTCAAGCCACTTTCAGCCCACACGCTGCAGGGTAGAGAGAGAACAAGGCCCCTCTTGGCTTGTGGACGTGGGTGGAATTCCAACCGTGCCGACTCTCCGCCCCCTCAGGATGAAGCTGCAGGAGGGGGACCGGCCTCCGTCCGCCCGCGACGTGGCAACGCTGAGGCTGAGGTCTGAGGACGGGGAGCGCACGTTCATCCTGAAGATGCACTTCTCAGAAACCATAGGGCACCTTCGCCGCTACCTCGACAACCACCGGTGGGTTGTGAAGCAGCAGCACTGTTGTGAACTTCAGTTCAGGAAAGGCTTTTGTAAATATTGCCAAAGCAACAATGAGACTGTATTGTGTTTCAAGCATAAACATTAAGTTTCCCAGACATAGATTCAGCCTAGTCTTAAAGTAAGAGAACAGTTCTATGAAGATCTCCATTGAAAAGGTTTTTAGTGCAGCACTAGGGTTAATCCATGTGTAGGAAACTGGGTCCAAGAGTCTGAAACATGATTTTGTCTTTATGACACTTGAGTATCTAGTAGTTGTTACGTAACCATCTACCGTCGTGTCCTCCACAACAGGGGGGAAGGTCTCCCAGGATATGACATCATAAGCGTGTTCCCTCAGCGTTGCTACGGTGAGGACTGCCAGACGCTCCAGTCCTGTGGGCTCACCCCCAGCGCTGCCCTGCTGCTGAGGACACGCCCCTGTCCGCAGTGACACCTGCTCACGGTCGCGTGCTCCCAGCGCACAGCAACAGCCACCCCTAACAACCTGCCATGACGACAACATGAGGAAAACGCTGGGAAGCATTCCAATTATAATTATTTTAAATCAGTGCAACGCTGTAATTGTTGATGAACTGCATTGGGGGGGAAAAAATCACTAAAATCTGTAAACTCCAGTGCGAAGTTACTTGAAACAATCTTTATTTCTAAAATGTGTAAATACAATCTGAGGACAAAAATATATTCAATATACATGTTTTCATTTCTTCAGAAGGTTTGAGATGCAGTAAGGCAAGTTGAGATGACTTTCCATCATGGCTTGAAGACAGTTCTTGACCATTACATTCTGCACCACGGTTTGTAGAAGACAGAAAGATCTCAACAAGACATTATTCCAACAATACATTAAAACTAGAATGTTTCGCTTGTACTCGCAACCACTAAAACAAAAAAGGTTAAATTAAAGTGATGTAGTGTTTTAATGAGTCTTCACACATCTAGACATTTATCAACAACAAATAACTAACGTCCCTTGAAATGCATTAGGTAACAAAAATCAACACACAACCAGTTATTTCACACGGGGAACTACCTTTGGCATGTGCACAGCTTGGATATCCATAGTCCTGGGTATCCCTACTTCCCAAAACTACTTCAAGGAATGTATTGATTGTTTTGCTGGATGAACAAAGAAAAGGGCTCCTATGAAGAAGTCCACCAGCCGCAGACCAGAGTCTCTGCACGGGGCCACATGAAGACAGGCATGGTGGCAGCCACAGTGGGTCAGAGGCACATCCAAATCTTCCAAAAGATCATTTACCTGAGGCTTCTGCAAACATTCGATATTTGTAAATACATTGTGTAGACCACCATGGTGTCCTTGAGAACAACGTGTCAGTAGGTGGTTTGAGCAGGTTCGATCAGCCCTACTGTGGTTATTTTGTGTCAAGTTGCGTGTGCGCACTCCAATCTAATGTTACAAAGACACCATTTGAAATAATGGCCGGTTAGTAACACTCTTCTTTAAATCACTTCAAAAACAGATAGATATTTTCAGTTGATTGTCAACCAAATCCTACATCGTTTCCCTGAAGAGGAAAGACAAGACTTAAATAAAACTGTTTTTAAGGGAGATTGTATAACACTCACCCATCCACTTGTTTGAAGTAAGGTGGAAGGCTTTTGTGACAAACATACACTCACAAACATCCTTATATAAACCAAAAATGAAATAAATTAGGCAACAGAATCCAGAACTGACCAGTGGCAGGACCGGAGTTAGTATAGAGGTTGAGAAGTTCTGAATATAGAACTAGTACAGATATATACTATGTAGAACAGTATGTAGTAATAGAGTCTATGGAGCAGTGTTGATGAACCGTCCACCCAGCATAGCTCCGCCCCCTGATGACATAGCTCCGCCCCCTGATGACATGGCTCCGCTCCCTGATGGCATAGCTCCGTCCACTGACGGCCCTGTCTGGGTGACAAGCTGGGCTTAGTTTGTTTACAGAGCTGCTGGGGTCCACGTCTCATCCATGTTCTGATGTACGCTGGGTAATTGTAGTTCTCCCCCATGTCCTGGGGTCTTCTGGGTAATGTGGTTCTCTACTTTGTCCGAGGATCTTCTGGGTAATGCAGTTCTCTCACATATACAGGTGTCTTCTGGGTAATGCAGTTCACACCTATGTCCTGGGGTCTTCTGGGTAATGTAGTTCCCCCCCATGTCCTGGGGTCTACTGGGTGATGCAGTTGTCTCCCATGTCCTGGGCGTAGCGGTCTGAGATGGTGGTGCGGAGCTCCTCCACGTCCCTGCGGAGCTGCTGGGCTTCAGCCAGCTTCTCCTGCAGGACCTCCGCACTCAGCCAGTCCTCCACCCGCTCCTCCAGCGGCGGCGCTGCGGACACAACACACTTGTTATTGTTTGCTTACGCACGCATGCTCCCTACCAAACGCCCGTAATCATACACATACAAATGTCAGATTAGCAAACCTTGGTCCCACATGACCAGTCACACCAACATATTAAGGCTTATTTTGCATGTCACTTTAGAGACACACACACACACACACACACACACACATATGCTGAATGGATAAAAAGCCAAATTAAACTTCAGGTGGGTCCCCATGGTGGGTCCCCCTGGTGGGTCCCCATGGTGGGTCCCCCTGGTGGGTCCCCCTGGTGTGTCCCCATGGTGGGTCCCCATGGTGTGTCCCCATGGTGGGTCCCCCTGGTGGGTCCCCCTGGTGGGTCCCCCTGGTGGGTCCCCATGGTGGCCCCTGGTTCTTACAGGTGATGCCAAGCAGCAGGGACAGGTTGGGGTTCCGGCCCTGGGCCCTCTGGGTCAGGACGTTGCAGACGGAGCGGAGGTCCCCCAGGCAGGAGGCCATCTCTCTGTGGAGCTTCTGGGTGAGGCGGGCCCCGGCCGGCTGCAGGGAGGCCCGGTCCGGACCCCTCCACTCGGGGTCCTCCAGGCGCTCCTGCAGGGTCAGCTTCTGCTCCATCAGGTCCTGGTTCTGCTCAGACAGCTGGGACACACACGCCCAGGAACAGGGTTTGGACTTTGATGCTGATATCAAGTAAGAGTGTCACAGTGCTCGATGTGGAAACATGAAAAAAAATATTTATATTAACATATTATCGTTTTGGTTTTTATTTTATTTTTTCCACCTCAATTGGATTTTTTGTGTGGCCAGTGCTTTTTGACTTCTCGTCTTGTTTTGGTAGACCAGCTTTTAATCGCTACAATTCAACAGCCTGTTGCGGCGAATAAAAGTCCAGTTTCCCTTCCTAAAACACCAGTGTAGTACCGCAGCCAACATGTTTAACCCTCTGAACGGTAGCCAACATGTTTAACCCTCTGAACGGTAGCCAACATGTTTAACCCTCTGAACGGTAGCCAACATGTTTAACCCTCTGAACGGTAGCCAACATGTTTAACCCTCTGAACGGTAGCAGTCATGTTTAACCCTCTGAACGGTAGCAGTCATGTTTAACCCTCTGAACGGTAGCAGTCATGTTTAACCCTCTGAATGGTAGCGGTCATGTTTAACCCTCTGAACAGTAGCAGTCATGTTTAACCCTCTGAACGGTAGCGGTCATGTTTAACCCTCTGAACGGTAGCAGTCATGTTTAACCCTCTGAACAGTAGCAGCCATGTTTAACCCTGTGAACGGTAGCAGTCATGTTTAACCCTCTGAACGGTAGCAGTCATGTTTAACCCTCTGAACAGTAGCAGTCATGTTTAACCCTGTGAACGGTAGCAGTCATGTTTAACCCTCTGAACGGTAGCGGTCATGTTTAACCCTCTGAACGGTAGCGGTCATGTTTAACCCTCTGAACGGTGGCAGCCATGTTTAACCCTCTGAACGGTAGCAGTCATGTTTAACCCTCTGAACGGTAGCAGTCATGTTTAACCCTCTGAACGGTAGCAGTCATGTTTAACCCTCTGAACAGTAGCAGTCATGTTTAACGACGCAGCGCTGGTCAGGAACGTGAGGAGGAGCCATGTTCACCACCAGACCACTTGGGACCAGGAGAGGGAGGAGGAGGGAAGCTGCTGCTGTCGAGTCTGGCTCACCTCTTTCATCGCCGTGTGCATCTGGAGAAGAGTCCGGTCTTTGGCTCGCAACTCCTCACTCAGAGCCTGAGAGCTGCTCTCCTCGTGAGAAACCTGCTCCTCCTGCGTCTACACACACACACACACACACACACA
>NC_061061.1:2144470-2191970 GCF_021917145.1 Hypomesus transpacificus | reverse complement strand
GAGAGAGTAGGGACATTAGACGTGCACTCTCAGATACATGAAGTAGCTCTCAGCAGTTAATTAAGGACAAAGTCACTCAAAAAAAAGGTCCTCTTTGCCAGGAAATGGGGAACTTTGGTGAACATACTCTGACCAAGCACCCCTATCTAGGGCTCCGATGCGTCCCATTGACTATTTTCAGGTAGTGATGTGAACCATGCAGACGCCCTGTCTGTGGGGGCCTACTTTGTCAGTTGACACCCCTGGCTAGCCTACTTGCAGGTTAGCTAGGCTATGAGCAGCAACTACTACCAGGGTGGCCACGTGCTGTGAACCTCTCACTCACTCAATACATGGGTAT
Organism: Hypomesus transpacificus; assembly: GCF_021917145.1. Taxonomy (NCBI): domain Eukaryota; kingdom Metazoa; phylum Chordata; class Actinopteri; order Osmeriformes; family Osmeridae; genus Hypomesus; species Hypomesus transpacificus. Next base: position 2,191,630 of record NC_061061.1, on the reverse strand, counting down.
AGCTGAGTGGTAGAGAATTTGACTTCAGATCAAGAAGTTGCAGGTTCAAACTCCCAAAACATGCCATAACTACTTCAGGTTCAGTCCAATGCATTCTCGATGTACCGTTCAATATCTTTAACCCACTTGGTGAGAAAACAGTCACGTCGGTATTTTCACAACATAAAGCCTGTTTTCATTCAGCAACCAAAAGGTAGAAGCAAGCCAACTTCACAGAATGCAAGAACAAGCGAGCACTCATGATGAAGATCCACTGTAGTCCTTTCCAAGTTCCATCAAGTCAAGCGAGTCAGAAGACAAAAAAAATACAAAATACACAATCCTTCCACTTCACAGCACCAGAAAAACACAAAACAGGAGACCACGGAAACACACCAAAGTTGCACAAACGGCAGTCGGGGAAGCATGACATCAAACCTGCCGAGGTATTTATTTATTTTTGCTCACCTGGAACTCAGCGACAAACGTTTTAACTGAGGAAGCTGCATGTTAGCGCAGCCGGACAGAAGACAGCTGCAGGGCGGCGTGACAAGCTATCGTCTCTCTGCATTTCCGTAGAGCAGCACCGGGAGAGAGGAGGGCAGAGGGGAGGATGGATGTATTGTCTGTGATGACTAGAGCGACCCTGTAGCACCAGGCTCGGGGCAGCCGCACACAAACAAGCACACGCCGGAAAGGTTGGTGGGTATTTATATCCCCACCTATCAAATTACAGGGTGAACTGTGTGAGCTGCTTATTCCGGCTCACAGCCCCCTCCCACTGGCCCTCATGTCACACATGGAGCAAGACTAAGAACAGAACTTTTCTTTTTTTATAAACGTGAACGTCAACAAGACATGCTTAGGAACTTGCTTTGTGCAAAAAATGTACAGAATAATTTGTGAAACAGAAGGAAACTGGCACAGCCCTCTAGTGAAGAACCTCCAACCTCCAGGTGCCCTCAGGCTAGATCTGATCCTGAGGCTGGTTATGACAAGTCTAAACTGCTCAGAGACGGACGACAACGTTCTTTTCTATCCAGGCATTCCAGTGCACTCGCAACAGTTTAACGCAGAACATATTCTACACATAGGTTTTCACCTAGCGGGTGAACAACAGTAAGCGCCACAGGAGAAAAACGACCAGGTTTGCGCTACGAATAATCTGCAAAACCGCCAAAATACAACCCATCAACTTGAGTTATGGATGACCCCTTAAACTGTCATACTGACTTGGCTACGTTTCAACCCTTCTTTATGGGGTCAGAGAGGAGTCCTGAACAGCAGTGGTCTGCTTGGAAGAGTCAGGACTCTAGTTGCTAGGCACCGTTATCAGTTACTGCACCAGCACAGGGTTTCACCAGCAACATGGGTTTGTTTGATGCAACAGTTAGGCCAACCGAGTTATACCCCATAAAAACAACGAGTCAAGACCACCACAATCGCACACCAACAGGCGTTGGCGTCCCCACCTCTACATGACCTTCAATAGGGGCAAGGAACACATTCAGAACTCAACTGTCAAATTATGTTTTCATTTCAAGCACTGGGTGCAGCTAATCTGTCAGCATTACATGTAACGCTCAGTTTGGAGCCAGGGGGCACGGGTTCACAGTTTCCATGGAGCTGTCCAATCCTGGCATTCCCACTCTCCGTCCAGCTCCCCCATTAGCTCCACCAATAGGACGAAACACAGTCTGGGGGCAAGGGGCATTTTTAGCAGGTAACTGAATCTACCCTCTCCACCAGAGCATCGGAGGATCATAAACACATCTCACTGCCTATTAATAGTCTGAGATCATTAATACAGAGTATGTTGTTTTCGTTTCAAAACATAACAGCATTAGTGGAGAGAGAGAGAGAGAGAGAGAGAGAGAGAGAGAGAGAGAGAGAGAAAGAAAGAAAGAGAGAGAGGTGTCAGGACCAGCCAAACGATATATTTCCTCAGTCATTCCAATCAATTTTAACTTGACAGACATGGGCCTATTACATAACAAGCTCAAGCATAGTACAGGGTCACGAGCAGGATGTCACCTTCTGTGCTTTCAGATGGGGTGGCGCCAAAGCCAGTGTCTCCACTGTCTGCTGTCCCCGGACGACGGCCAAATCGACTCTGGAACTTTTCAGACACAGCTGGCGTTTGCCACTCCATGTCAGAGAACCCCACTGAAACACAGGCAGCTACATGTGTGAAATACTGATCAATCAGCAATGACTCAACAATCGTCAGACATGAGCCCTGTACGGTTTTAGGTTTTAGGGGGGGGGGGGGGGGGGGGGGGGGGGGGGTGACTAGGCTTACCTTTAAGTTTGGGCTCCACGAGGTACCTCTGCGAGGTGGTCATTTCATTTAGTTCTACCTGAGAGGGAAATGAGAGACACATAACTTATGTCACAAGACATAGGATTTTGGGATACAGTATGGTAGCCTAGATACCTAAAAAAAACGTTACTAGTAGTGCAAATGATAATTAAAGTGGTGGATAAGTGGAAAATCCGTTGCATCTGCTCGGGCTAGTATTAGCATATACTTGAGACAAAAACTAATCTTAGACTCTACGCTAGAAACACACGTTTTGTTCCAAGTTCACATAATAGCATCATGTGATGGAGAAGACAATTCGGTTACTTGAGACAACAACAGTACAAGCATGTAAACTGGGAAATACGCTAGTTATAACTAGCGCAACCTTATACGCCTCAATACAAAACAGCAACTTGGCAAGCTACGGAAAAATATTACACATTACATAATAGAACATATTTTTAGCTGTTAAAGCTAGCTAGCTAGCAATTTTAATACATAGCTAACGTGGCTAACTCTGACTATGCTAGCTCGTGCTACATTAGCCATGTTAAAGCAACCTTGCTTTATAAACAAACAATATCACGCGATCACTGGCTAGTTGACTTTAGAGCTATTAAAACAAATACATTTAACATACCTTTCTTCAACCTTTTGCTACAAACTTTCCGTAAGGATGACAATATTTAGTTCAACAGTAGAGGCAGGTCCAATACAAAGATCAGTTTGTTACCAGCTGCAGCTGTCCTAGACTTAAGTCAACCGCCTCTCTGATTGAAAACCTCTAGAATACTGTTCAAGCTGTTGACAACTTCTGAGTCCCGCCCAGGCGTTGAAAAGAGAGGCAACTTGCCACCTGGGGGCAACAAAGGAACATTCTTTCTACCTTTTTCTATGTAGAGTGGCGCTGTGGCATGTTTTTCTGACAGTTGTTTATTATGTAGTTGACGACATCACAATCTTTTTAATAAAAAAGGATGAATTCTTTATGACAGTTTTACTCTCTTGGGAAATGTATGTGTACTGTTGTAGTCCTACTTAATGGAATATTATTACTTTCACAACTTAGCTTTCTCATTGACTAATTATAGCCTAATACATATGGCTACTAAAACATATTTAACAAGACCACCTATTAAATGTATTCATATGTAGTAAATGTGTTTTCAAAAACGTGTGTTTACAGATGTGGTCTGTATACTGAAATGTCATTTGTCAATGCAGCTGTCAGTCAATAACTCCAGGTTACGACAAAACGTTGATATTTACGTAGTTCAGTACACGTTTTTCTGTCGTACCACAAGTCTATTTCAATCTGTGTTACTCAATTCACGTAGCTTGATACGGTTTAGTGGGAGGGCTTGCTCGTGTCTGTCAACTACGTGAAGTGAAGTCAACACTTACTAGATTGCCAGCAAGCTTGTGGATTTTAAAGCTAGCTAATAGTGATATGGATAACTTTTGTCAGTATTTAATTTGTGGTCATTCTTTGACAACTGTCAACTAGCCACCTAGCCAGCAAACCAGCAAGCAATCCGGTGAAAACGAGCTGAAGCCTAGCTGATACTTAAATTGCTAGCAATATTTACTCAGTTAGCTGCTAGACTTGCTAAGCTAGTATTAGCTCGCGTACTTTGCTGGGGCAGCGATAACGCTTTGAGGAAGGCCTGACCGATACACACAGGTAGCGCACACGTTAGCGACAAACATAACTAGGGAATTCTCACTATAGTTCTGGCTAGGATAGATTGAAATACTAATCTGGCTACATTAAGGTATTGTTATGAAAATGTTGTTGAAAATGCTGTCTTCCTGTCTGTGTCAATCTCATGATAATGAAGCAGTGATCCTAGTTAGCTATGGTAGCCATTATTAAGCTCACTATAGAGTGAACTCAACATTGGATATCCTATCTATCATATGAGCTGGTGCTAATTTACAATTGAAGAAGTCACATTGATAGTGACATGTTGTCATCTTTGTTATCATTTCGCTAAGTGTTGCTAGAAAGCCTACTAACAAATCAGGGACTATTGCCCAATCCCCTTACTCTTTTGAAACCGTTCCAATGGCTCAAGCCCAGACTTGTTGACATTGGACAAATCAACCCATCCAGCCTGTGTATAGGCTCAACATTGATACTCAACTAGCCTGTTCTGATGTCACACACTGTCCTGTCTGCAACCACAGTCTGCTGCTAAAGAAGGACAGTGAGCGCAGATGTCATCTCCCCACTGACCTCTGGATCTCCCTCCTGAAGTCCGAGCTCTATGATTTGTGGTGAGGCCATGTCTGCTGTGAACATCACCAGAGACATCCTGCACAGGCAGATCCGGGTGAGTCAAACACACATGGAACAACTCAACACAAAGTAGTACACACAACTTTTGAAAGTGGCAAAATACGCAATACTGTCTTTTCAAGGCGGCAAATCACCGATCTGAGTCAGACTTGTACCGGACAGAAGCTTAGATTCTGGATAGGTGAGATGTTTGGCTTCTGTCTGCAGGACAAGAGAGCATTGGGCTTTCAAAGGGTCTATCATGTGACCGACCCATTCATCAAGAGACTTGGACTGGAGGCTGAGCTGCAGGTGACATCACTCTACAAACACAAGTGTGTGTGTTTGTGGGTGTGTGTGGTGTGGTGTGGTGTGGTGTGTGTGTGTGGTGTGCGTGTGTGCATCCCCTCATGGCCTCGTGTCTGCACGTGTGAACCTAACATACTTGTTCCTGTCAAGCTGACAGACTTCATTTCCTGTTTCCACCAGGGTCACACAGGGTGTGTCAACTGCCTGGAATGGAACGAGAAAGGAGAGTGAGTGTGGAACTGGACACACATGAGCTTAAACACATCCAGCACTCCTGGCTGTACATTTAGAATCACCACGTACACTGTGCTTATGTCTTGGGTTGTTATGGGATGGGTATAGCTCTGTGCAAGTATCGACTGCAGACCAAGAGGTCCCAGGTTCAAATCCACCCCCGACCTCAGCCCGCCTGTATGTAGCTTTGGAATATGACATGATGTTCTGCTGAATGAATACATTCCGTTGTGATAGTTTGCTGGCGTCAGGCTCCGACGATCAGCACGTCATCATCTGGGATCCCTTCAAACACAAGAAGCTCACCACTATGCACACAGGTCACGCTGCAAACATATTCTCAGTGAAGGTAAGCCGGAAAGAGGTTTTAATAGGAAGTCATTTGTCATTGAAAACATACCAAGCATATGTCCTTTATTTACTTTCCCTCCTCCTCCCCTGCCCCCCTCCCCCCGCCTTCTCCCTTCAACCAAGTTCCTTCCTCACTCTGGGGACCGCATCATAGTGACGGGCGCCGCGGACACCAAGGTCCACGTCCATGACATCACCGCCAAGGAAACCATCCACATGTTCTCGGACCACACCAACCGGGTGAAGCGCATCGCCACGGCGCCCATGTGGCCCAACACTTTCTGGAGCGCGGCAGAAGACGGCCTAATCAGGTCAGCGCCCGGCAGTCGCGCGCTGGCAGACGCTGCGTCTGACGGCAGAGAATGTTTCTGGGATGAAAGGATGGGAGGTTGGGATTGTTTCAGGGTGTTCGTTTCACGTGAGAGCTGGATTTGCGCGAGTCCGTCCACATCTGTTTTACTTTGCTCTGTAAGGTCATCCTATCTATATCTATCTCATCCAATCTATCCAAACCCCTATCTCTGTCAGTTTAGTCTCAGTTTGAGCACTAACATTGTAACCTGACTGCCCAGATGGTCTGTTAGACATATCCATTCGGGGAGTCATCCTTGGAAACTGTTTGGGGGGGAAAAAGGCAGTGCTTTCAATAAATGCTTGGCAGGTGATTTGATGAACCATCTGTCTATCACGGGCTCACTTCAACCAGGCCTGCAGCTGCCAGTAGTTCTTCATAGGACGCTGGCTGTTCTGAACCACTGCGGTTTGGCCACAAAACGGATACATTGGAGCTTGCCAAGACAAATGTAGGCGTGGTCGTGATATGGCGACTCGGGCGGCCTTGCACTGCTACTGACACTGTGCTCTGTGGGACCTTGTGGTCTCTGGTGTGTAGGCAGTACGACCTGAGGGAGAGCAGCAAACGCTCCGAGGTGCTCATCGACCTGACGGAGTACTGTGGCCAGCTGGTGGAGGCCAAGTGTCTGGCGGTCAACCCCCGAGACAACAACTACCTGGCAGTGGGCGCCAACGGGCCCTTTGTCCGCCTCTACGACATCCGCATGATCCACAACCACAGGTCAGTCCCTGACCCGGGCCCTGCCAACCGGCGGGTCGTCAGATCCACCTTTTTGGAATTCGATCCTTCAAATTCTGTGTTGTCTTGTGCGTCTACAAAGCGTAGCACACTCAAGGGCGTGCCTGTCCCCCCCCCCCTCCCCCTGTTCCTGCCCCTCACAGGAAGTCGATGAGTCAGAGCACTTCAGCAGGGGTGCACACGTTCTGTGACCGACAGAAGCCCATCCCTGACGGAGCAGGGCAGTATTACGTGGCAGGTGTGTGTCCGGGTACAGTGCGCCCGAGGTGCCTCGCGTGCCACATCCATCCCATGGTGATGAAGTCCTCGGTTAAGGGGGCGGGCACTGCCGGTGAGACTAACCTCCCTCCTCCTCCTGATTGGTCCCTCTCTAGGGCACCTGCCAGTGAAGCTTCCCGACTACAACAATCGCCTGAGACTCCTGGTAGCCACGTATGTGACCTTCAGCCCCGACGGCACTGAGCTGCTAGTTAACATGGGCGGGGAACAGGTAACAATCCAAGCCAGAGTGTGCAAATACCGCGCAATCCTTCCAGCGAAGACCTCGTCGGTTACATCTCTGGACTTGCCTGACATGTGCCCCCCACCCCACCAACCCCCTCACAAACGAGTGCAGATTCCAACCTGTGTTTTCTTCTGCAGGTGTACCTATTCGACCTGACGTTCAAGCAGAAGCCATACACGTACATGCTTCCCAAAAAGTGCCAGCCATCCGCAGGTATGACTAATCAAACGTCAAATGAAACAAATGTTTTGCAGGTTTGCGAGCTAGTGTTAAGTAGTAGGGGTGGGGGAAAAATCGATTCACATTTGAATCACTTTTCAGTCTTCTAGCCTAGCGATTCACAAAAACAAAAAAACAACAAAAGTGAATCAATTTAAATGGAATCGTGACCCCAAGAATCGATTCGAATCGCGAGGTACCAAAAGATTCCCACCCACAAGTACTAATCCTGGAGTCGTTTGATCCCTAGATATCCAGAATGGAAAGACGACCAATGGCGTCTCCAACGGCATTCACTTGCCCGCCAGTCGCCTTCGATTGGCTACGAGCAAGATCTACTCTGGGTGAGCCTCCTCTCATAAGTTTCACCCCCAGAATGACGACGAATGGGAGAGCCACAATGACAGCCATCGAACACACTTCCGTACGACTCCTCCTCTGATTTCCTCCTCCTCCACCTCCCCTCCCTCCTCCTCCTTCCTGCCCCAGCTCCGGTGAGCTCCCTCCCCACGCGGAGAGCATCAAGCAGCGGGCTAACGAGGCGTTCGCCCGGGGCCAGTGGACCCAGGCCATCCAGCTGTACAGCCTGGGGATCCACGAGGCCGGCAGCAACGCCATGCTGTACGGGAACCGGGCCGCCGCCTACATGAAGCGCAAGTGGTAAAGCTCTCTCGCCGCCGCCGCCGTCCGACCACGACGTCTACACACACACACACACACACACATCCCCTCTCTCCCTCCAGGGGATGTGTCCGCCAACAAATGTGACTCTTAGACTTTTTTTTTAAATTCTTTTTTCCCCCCTCCGCCCTCGTTTCTTCCAGGGACGGTGATCATTACGATGGCCTGCGCGACTGTCTGAAGGCCCTGTCTCTGAACCCCGCCCACCTGAAGGCTCACTTCAGGCTGGCGCGCTGCCTCTTTGAGCTCAAGTACATCGCCGAGGCCCTGGAGTGTCTGGACGACTTCAAAGGGAAGTTCCCCGACCAGGCCCACAGCACGGCCTGCGACGCGCTGGAGAAGGACATCAAGGCTGCTCTGTTCTCCAAGAACGACTCTGGTGAGAGCAGAAAGGGATTGTATATGTGTGTGTGTGTGTGTGTGTGGGGGGGGTCTTGTTTAACTACTTTTATGGAGATTAAGGCTACATTCACCCTGAAGCTGAGTTTGGCCCAAATGTCAACAGGCCAAACTGCATTGAATCTGACATTTTTAAATCAGATTTGGCCACTTTTCCATGTGTGGTTCTAAACACGAGTGTTGCCAGCAGGGACGTTGTAGAGTGCCCTCTGGTGGACAAACTATGCAACGCCAACACTCATAACATGATTGAAGGGTGTTTTTTTATATTCATTTAACGGCCAATATGAGCCTTGATTTTGTACTTTGTTTGTTTGTATTGTGAAAGCATAATATAAAAAAATAATGCCTAATATCGACCGATAATATCGGCCCGCCGATAAATCGGTCGGGCTCTACCCTTGATCGACAATCGTTACAATTCTGCACTGGCGGAAGTCAGAGTGAATCAGCCACGGCTGCACAAAAAGGCGTGGTTCTTCTTGTCCTGCATATTACCTGCTAACACATTCGCTGGCTTCCACAGAACATGAGATGGTACCTCCATGTTTAACAGGTGTGAGAGCGTCCTGCATGTGAGGTGTTTTGTTTTTGTTCTCTTGCGTATGCACGCTGCGGGGCACTTCAGGACCGCGACCAGTTCACCCTGGAATCAGATATTGGCCACATGAACAGACCGCCAAAGGCTTAGACGTAGGGAAAGTAGCCTCAATGTCCTCACAAGTATAATGACATGTGACAAACCTCACCTTGTTGGGCCCTTTTGCTGGGTGCAGTAACTTCAAATGCTTGTTTCACGGGGGGGTTAGGGTTAGGGTTAGGAGGGGAGCGTTAGGACTAGTGGTCAGATAACACCATTTTGAACGGCGGTGATGGGTCAAGCCCCACTAGGATAGACAAACAAACGTACGTGGGTGTTTCTTCTCTGTCGAACGTGTTCTGTGCTCCTCTGACTGTGTTGGTCCTATCCTGCTGCTCCCTCCCTTTCAACAGAAGACAAGAAGGCCAGCAGCTCCATCCGCTTCCACACGTTCAGCCGCAAGGAGTCCATCCCAGAAGACGAGGTGGTCCTCAGGGAACGCAGCTTCGACTACAAGCACCGCTACTGCGGACACTGCAACACCACCACGGACATCAAGGAGGCCAACTTCTTTGGGAGGTCCGTGGAATGTTCTGGAAACCCTTTGTATCATCTGACACAACACGGTGTATTATTTATTAGGGCTGGGCGATACGGGTACAAAATGATCACGATCGATATTTATGTTACGATATCTTTATTGAGGGAAGTCATTACTTCGATAAATCGATTTAAAAAAAATATTGCCCAGCCCTATTATTCATCTGTACCTCCCCCCGGCCCTGCATTTAAAAAGCATCACAACGTCAGTCAGTTAGACATACTGTAGACAGCTTTTCGTGCAAAGCCGTCCAGCTAAGTCGAGGCCCTGACAGCTCGTCTTCTGTCTTCCCCCCCCCCAGTAAAGGCCAGTACATCGTGAGCGGCTCGGACGACGGCTCGTTCTTCATCTGGGACAAGGAGACCACCAACCTGGTGAGGATCCTGCAGGGGGACGAGTCCATCGTCAACTGCCTCCAGCCACACCCGAGTTACTGTTTCCTGGCGACCAGCGGCATCGACCCCGTGGTGAGGCTGTGGAACCCTCGGCCTGAGGTAAACAACGTTCGGAGCAAATGTCGCGTCACATGCACCCACCCTCCCCCTATTCCAGTGTTTTAACCCCGTGTTTGCTGCCCCGGTCTGGCCCCAGACGGAGACTGAGAACGGACGGGTGGTGGAGGACATGGAGGGCGCGGCCCAGGCCAACCAGCGGCGGATGAACGCCGACCCCCTGGAGGTGATGCTGCTGAACATGGGCTACCGCATCACGGGCCTCGGCAACCGCGGGCCGGAGGGCTCCGACGACGAGGACAGCTCCGAGGGCCAAGTGCAATGCAGGCCCAGTTAGAGAGACCACGAACACAAGACGACAACCTTCAGACATTGAATACAACCTGGAGGCAGAATGCAAGGCTACCCCTAGCCCCCCCCACCCCTCCGACCTCACCTCAAACTCCCTGGCAGTCTTGTCTGTGCATGTGCGTGCGCAATTGTGTGTGTGTGTGTGTGTGTGTGTGTGCGCGCGTCCACGGAGGGGAAAGCACCATAGATGTCCGTTTTCAATGTTTAATTCTCCCCTGTAGACGAAAGCGACATTGGAGCGAATGTCATGTCACATCTCTGCACTATGCACCACCCTCCCCTATCCCAGCACACAGGACTTGAGGAGAGCTGTTTGGAGAAGGGGGAAATCTTGCAGGGGGGAGAGGTGGGGGTGGGGGTAAGGGTAGGGTAGAGGGAGGTGAAGGGGCGGGGCCTCCAGAACACGGAGGTCTCCTCGGTGACCCGCTCCACCGTCGGAGCGAGAAGATCTTCCTGATGGAGGAGGGAACGCCCCTAACCGAGCCCCGTGTTCACTTCCTCACCTCTCGCGTCGAACGAGGAGAGCCGCACGCAACTCTCTCCTCGTGAAGGCTTTGGACAGAAAAGGCGGCGAGGCCAAAGCAGGAGCCTCGTGGTAGACTGTGCTGGGTCCACAGCCCGGGCCCACGCACTCCCACTGTCTCCCCTGTCAGCGAGGGATCCTCGGGGGCCGCCGTCAGTCGGAGGGGAAGGATCACAGCAGAAAGACTGTTCCCATCTCTTCCATCCAGAGTCGGATCCTTTTCCGTTGTCGGCGTTGCTGTTGGAACATCTGTGGGGGGGGGGGGGGGGAGAGTATCAAAGCTTGGAACCTTCGGCTCAAACGGAATGCGCGGGAGAAGCTTTTGGCGTCGTATTTTCCTTTCAAACCCTGTCCGTTCAAAATCAGTCGTTCTGCCCGTCGCAAGGCAGAGGAGCCGGGTCACATTTTTCGTTGTATTTATCTTTGATAAGTTCTTCTGGAGTTCCTTACGGCTCCTTTTTAGGTGCAAATGATTGATTTTGTTGACTTGTCGTGACGTTCTGTCAGTTCTATCTGAGGGGGGGTACTCGGCTTATGTAAAGATACAGGTGACTTAACACACTATTCCAACAACATTTATTAAGTCAACGTGTAACCCTGATTGAGACGGGTTATATGTTTGCTAAATTAATCTTCGGGACGGCATTTGACTATGTTAAATCCGACCCCTCTCTAGAGACGGCGAAGATAGTATTAGCAGCGCTGGTCAAAGCACCAGTCCGAATGTCACACGCATGTCCTAGAGGTCATGTCAAAGACACTATAGATTTGATGGCATTTGGGGTCTTCCCTGGGAAGTGTCCCTCTCGTGCACTTTCCGTTTTCTCCTCCCTGTAACGGATGGTCGTCACTTTTTGGGGGAAGCGTCCCCAAGGCGGCTGCCCGCTCCGGACCCTTCAGATCCAGCCCTAGTCTAACGCCGCAGGCCTAGAGTTATGTTCCGGGTCTTGCTTACAGTAAACAAGGTTTGTCTAATGCACTGTCATGGGTAGGCAAAACAGACATCAAGCCCCTCAGTCACTTGTCCAACCGAAAACCCTGCACAGTGAAGCCTGTTGGCTCCGAATATGTGTGAGGACTTAATCCTCTATAGGCTTCCATGTGTAGTTTTTTTGTTTTGTTGATATCATCTGAGGTATTTTTTGTTTGATTTGATTTGAGGAACCTTGTGACGATGTTGGCTGCAAATGGGGGGGAAATAAAATAAACGAGGATTGATGACGATGAGCTCCTGTTTTTCTTTATGCAAACCCAATTTAACAGAGGGTAATGGTGCTTCTTCAATTCTGTACAGATTATTTTGCCACATGCAGAAATGATCCAGGTGCAGAATTTAACACACGAGCCTGCAACAACCCATTTGGCGTCCTCGTTCTGACACGCAGGAAACGGGTGGGGGTGTCCCAGACTCCCTGGCCTACAACATGATAAACTCTGTAGCTTCACTGTCGTTCATCAATGTCTTCCACTATTTCACTTTTGCTGAGTGTTTACTTTTAAACGTGCGCCTAATGCATCACTGTCGACGGCGAGTTGGACTGCTGTAGAGAACCGCTGCGGCTCGCGGTCAACAGTCTGCCAGCTTGGCACACTAATGAGGGTGACCCAGCTGGAGCAGGTATCCGTTATGATGATTAAGGACCTTAAGGACAGGCAAATAAAGACCGTTACAATGAGGCTTCAAAGCCTCTTTGACTAAGATCTGCCCTCATTATTTGCGTTGCATCGTACTGTGAACAAATATACACCGACATGCCATTGAGAAGAGTTATTTAAAGCTTCACGCAAAGTGGATATAATAGATCATTCACTGACAGACATCCCAAGTCTGGTTAGGTGTACGTGGGGGGAAGCCGCCTCCCTGAAATGAGTCTCTTCAGGTTGGGATGTCGGCACTGAGCGCTCAGTTGGTTGGTTTGCGTGGTTTGTGAATTCACAAATCTTCTCTGTCTGGTACTGGGGAATAGTACCCAGTTCTTACCCGCTGTAGTAGTTCACATGGTTTCCTTTCACACGGTGCAACCGGGTGTAACAAATCGAGGAACCCGCTTGTTTCTGTTTACGTCACATGACCTGTCAAAATCAGTGATGGCGGAGGCGGATGAAACAGACATGATGATGAATTACCACGGGGGTTTCGAAAAAATTGACAAAAAAACCTGTCGTTATCCGTATTGCATTGTTTGGACACCAATACCCATTCTGTCGTGAGTTGCACGTTCCCTATGTTTGCAATGGCTACTAGCTTTGCTATAGTGATCTTGTGTTGCTTGTGCAGTGCTAAGTAGCTTTAGCCAGTAATGTGGATAGAGAACGTTCAAGGATGGCAGTGCAATGAAGCTATGTTAAAGATAGTTCCTGGTGCAATATGCAATTTAATTGTCGCCGTTTGAAAACGATATGTTATAGAGATTCCCATGTCGCCTTTCTAATAATAATAAGTACGCTTGCGTAACTATATATTTTCATACCAGTGCCAATGTAGGACAATCATAGGTGACACAGATATGTTCTGTCTCGTGCCACTCAGGTGGGTTTTGCCCTTCATTGGTCACATGGGCATATGTACCTCCTCAGGCGTGATCCGAGACTTCGCAGGATCATACTTTGTGTCTGTAAGTTTAAACAGTGGCTCAAGTTTGACGTTTTAAAACGTACAGTATTGTAGTTAATATTCGCACAACAGTGTTCTGTCGATCAGTCTGAAGGTTTCAACTTGCATTTCAGGAGGGCAATATGGCGTTTGGGCGGCCCACCAAGTAAGCTGTTCTTCATTAAAAACATCCAAATCATTCAGCATTGTCAGAGCATCTTTAAAGCCTTTCTTCTCTCTCTCCAGGTACTGGCAGTTGGACTTTGACAAGGTGTGTGGCAGTGGGTCTGCAGCTTGGGACAAGGCAGTGAGTGACTCGTCAGAGGAGTACAAACGCAGAACGGTACGCAACGTCAAACATGTTGGAGAGACAGAGAAGCCTGTCCCTAACTCAACACTGGCTCGGAAAATGTGTGTGTGTGTGTACATAGAAGATACAGTTTACAGTATTCTAATATTGGTGACACCGGAGATGAACTGTATATGATCCAATAAAGAATATATAGTTATACCTACTTGGCTGATTCTGACTAGCAGCATTAAAGCGATCACCACATGAAGTAAAATGACAGTGGAGAGTGGCAAATCAGAAGAAGGGGTATTGTGGTCAGTAGGTATGACTCTTGTCCTTGTGTCTCCTGCAGCATAACCTCTGCTGTGACAACTGCCACTCCCATGTGGCCCTCGCCCTCAACCTGATGCACTACGACAACAGCACCTCGTGGAACATGGGGAAACTCTGTGTGCTGGCTCTCCTCCACAGCAAACACGTCAGGTACGCACGCCTCTGGCCGTCCGTGTGCCAGGTGAAGAGCGGTGTAGCTCCCTCCTCGGGTGCGCACGCACGCCACCTGCGCCAATCGAATCGCTCGCTTCACGTCGGCATCACTGGTAGTGGGTGCGCTTGGGGAGTCGGAGGGGACAGGTTCGAAACGGGGTGCGGGCGAACATACCTCGGCCACGGTGGCGCGGCCACGTCTGTTTACATCCACACCTCATCACGTTTTGGCGAGGGGGGACAATGCCATCGTGATCGATGCACTCACAGTAAACTCGCCATCGCGGGTGTCAGAACCTGATCTGGTCTCAAGCGTCTCGACGCAGAGACGGTGGCCTGTGCCGAGCGTGGCGTGGGATGGTGCTGTACACGCACGGCTGTGAGCATCCCTTTTGTGTTCCTGGCCTGACCCACATACCGAGCTGCCGGGACCCCCTCTCTGTGCTGCCTCTGCATCTCGCTCCCAGGGTCTTTTAACAGCGGGGCGTCGTGTAATTCATCACTGCCAGATGTGTGTGTGTGTGTAGTGTGTCCCCTCCTACGTCACTGGTGGAGGTCACCTCTCTGTGGGGGAGGGAGTGTGTGTGGGAGGGGGGGATCTGCTTCGGGGGGGCACGACTGTGGGATGGGGGGAGGGGGTAAGGGGGGGGGGGGGGTTAGAGGGGGGTGAGGGGCGATTTCACAGACTATCCAATGCCCTTACCTGTCTCAGCTACATGACAAATGTGTTGCGAGTCCAACAGGAGAGTATGTGGTTTTCACCAGCTCTGCCGGAAGCTTAACGACCTCTTCCAGGACCCCCCCCCCCCTCACTGTCCTCCCTGTGTCCTGTGTGCAGCTGTGTGGCGTTTCTCAAGACCTGGTTGCCCTTCTTAATGCTCAGCGGAGTCATTGCTACCTCCATCCTAGCGCTCAACCTGCACTGACCTCAGGGGACGACGAGGGCGATGGAGAGAGAGAGAGAGAGAGAGAGAGAGAGAGAGAGAGAGAGAGAGAGAGAGAGAGAGGACCACAGCCTGCTCCCGTTTCAGCAGAACCGACATGTTAATGGTCCGACTTTGACAAGCAAACTTGTGTTCAATGTGGAAAACTAAAGCTGTTTGTTACTTTTGAAACGCTGTATTTCTTCTTTTCCTCCCCTTAGAAAGTCAAATCGGTTTGATCAGAATGTGTAAATATTCATATTTCCATCCTTGATTTGTTGCAACCATGTGAGCTGCGTGTCAACATTTCCTTTTCAATTTTCAGAGAAAACTTGAATGTTTGGTAATTACAAACCAGCTGAGAGCAACAGAATAATCATTTAGTTGTTGAAATGTTTGTTTTAGTTATTTATTTAGAAAATGTGCATATATCTATTTATTCCACGTGTTTTTGCAATATAAACTATTTTGATCTTGTGTTGTTCAACTTCTTTTATGTGCACACACAGACAGACTTGTTCCTGCATAAATGCCTCGTGGCCATCTTTAATTCAGCGGATAAGTAGTGTTCTGTATCTTTAAGAGAAACGCGCACCTGTTTTCCACAATATTCTGCGCGATATTTCAACTAGACTTTCATTCGGTAGATCTTGTATTACTGTACTGTAGTTGATCCACCATCTCTTCAAAAAACGTTGTTTTAGCATCTCACGTGGATTTGTTAAAACCTTCACATTGCTGTGGATTTCGAATTGATTAGTTTCTATTTTTTCATCTATAAAAAAAAACATTTTGGGAAATATGGGTATTTATACTATGGCTATATTTTGTGTTGCGTTGCTTTGTGCACCTTACCCGTGCCTGCAGTGTCCGTTAGGCTGCGAATGTTTTGCCGCTACGCGCACAGTCAAGTGCGTCTCCAAGGATCTGCGCGCGGTACCCCAAGGTATTCCAGGATACACAAGGGCTGTTATTATCACTGGGAACAATATCTATAGAATCGGACCGGATTCCTTCAATACACTGGACAACGTCACAAACCTGATTTTGAGCAACAATGGGTGAGAAATATTGTGAGCTACACATAATACACTGTGTATGTATAATTTATGAGGATAAGAGGTTCATGAAATACGTACACTTAAAAACGATTACACAACATGTCTGTGTAAAAAGCTACACACTAAATGATACATTGACTTATGAATTAGATGTTTTTCAACATGCCCGTTTGTTTTTCTCAGAATATCAGAGATTGCGTCTCACGTCTTCTCTGTCTTGTCTAACCTGCGTTACCTGGACCTAAGCTGCAACCGGCTGGCTCTTATCCACCCCGAGGCGCTCAGCATTCCTGGCAGCCCTCTCCAGGAACTCAACCTGAGCCGCTGTCTCTACAACACCACCTCCCTGACCGACCTCACCACCGCCCTGCGCTGGGGGGGCTTGGGCGGGCTGCTCCGCCTGGACCTGTCTGGCAACCACCTGGTCCTCCTGCCCCCGGGCATGTTCTCCCACCTCCCCAGTCTGCAGCACCTCCTCCTGCCCAACAACTCCCTGATGGCTGTTTACAACGGCACCTTCTCGGGCCTCCCGCGCCTGGAGGTGCTGGACCTGAGCCACAACGCCTTGAGCACCTTCCGAGCAGACGCCGTGCAGGAGCTGGCGAGGCTGGGCCGAGCCCGCGTCCTGCTCAGCCGCAACCCCTACACCTGCTCTTGTGAGATCCTCGACTTTGTTGTCTGGCTGAACAGCTCTCGGGCCGTGGTGGGGGACGCGGAGACCCTGAGCTGCAGCTCTCCTCAGGAGTTTCGGGGTACGCGTCTGAGGGGACTCGGGGTACAGACCATAGGCTGCCGCGGTCCCATACAGGGAGAGGTGGCCGAACTTTCCCTGCAGACCTCGTATGTGTTCCTGGGGCTGGTGCTGGGGTTTGTCGGCATGGTCTTTCTCTTCGTTCTTTATCTAAACCGTCAAGGTATTCAAAAGTGGATGGTAGACATGCTGGATGCCTGTCGGGATGTGTTGGAAGGGTATCACTACCGCTACGAGATCGACTCGGACCCGCGGCTTGGGCACCTCTCGGCGGACGGTCGTCTGGGGAAGGTACCAGGGAATGCCCGCTTTGGTCAGGCTCCCTCGGACATGCGGTCAACACCGCTAGCTTTAGACAGTTGTCTAGTTCAGATCCCCACAGACACGCAGCTCAAACAGGTGTCCATCTCACCTCCCGTTGATTTGTGATTCCCCCTTTCAGGGACATTCGCATTTAGGGACATGCGAAGCTGTAAAATATGTTAAGTAGGTGTTAATGATTTCTGACAAGATTTCTGCGAACAAATGTCTCAACAAAAAATGGTGAATTGTTTGGACACTGATACTGGCCAAAGGAGCTAACAGCTTACCCCGGCCTCAGTTACATGGATGCCACATTTGATGATAAGTGCCTTTTAGTTTGAGGTACTGCTTCACTAATCCACCAACACGGACCCAGTCCAGAGAACGAGAAAATTGTGACAAAAAAAACAAGACATTTTTAGAGATCTTGTCATTATTTTTGTCCACATTATGTACAACATACTACATCATTTTCGTGTGTGGAAAACCTTAACAGACTGGTCAAACTGGTATAAACAGGGATTTTTTGCAATGCACGTACATACATGGTAGGCTGTACATCAAGATATGGATGGTGCACAGTTTAAATAGTCTGCATGTAAGGTGATCAAATTATTAGTACTATTGTAGATTCATGCTTCTCAATAAAACGTGTTATCTCAATGATGTCAAATTTTCCTTTCATCTTAATAAGCTACATAAGTGAACAGGGAACTATGTTGCACAGCCCCTTTCCCATATTGCTCTGTTGTTGTCTGTTGAGGTGAGACATGATTAAATGTCTACACATAGGCCAAGTAGGACAGGATGAAGGATCTTGGTTGCACCTGCTGGTTTTGCAGCTCTGCATTTAGACTCACTCTCTCTCTATCCGTGTTCTACGGTGGCCCTGAAGTGCAAACCACACCCCCTAATATGAGTACCTACATCCCCCAAATGAAAACACTCCCCCCCAATACGAGTCAACTCCCACCAAATCGGATGGCTTGTTCACCTCCCCCCAAAACAAAAACGCGCTCCCCTAAATGGAAAACGACATTACATTAACTCAAAAACACATTACATTAACTCTGAATGGAAAGGGTAGGTACTACGCTTTAGCGCTGATTGGATGCAGTAGGCTAACTAACAAGAAATATGAAATTGATCGACAGAAGTACAAAATGCAATAGCCTGGCAGAGTTACGTGCACCAGAACATTTGTTTGGCTATCGAAGAATGTAGCAAATAGTAGGCTACTTAGGCAAAAGTATTTCGTGTTAAATGTAAAAATCGATAGCCAAACAACTATCCTGGTCCATGTTACTCTGTCATTGTGGCATTTCATTCTTCTGTAGTGGACTATTAGTTTTTTCTGAAAGAAAATTCCTGCTTCCTTCAACTGCGTTTTTAGCGTGCGCATAGGCTACTTATACTGTGAAACGTCAACAGCAGATCTAAGATTGTTTCATAGGAATGACCCTGATTAAAATAAAGAGTAGTGTAATGACTCTGAATTGTAAACATTAATGTTTCCTCTTTCCTTCCAATCAAAACGATTAAGTTCATGATAATGACAGAGTTACGTGGACTAGTTGTTTGGCTATCGATGTTTACGTTTAACACGCAATTTATGCTTTTGCATACATAGCCTATGCTACATGCTTCGATACCCAAATAAATGTACTGGTGCACGTAACTCGTCAGGCTATTGCATTTTGTACTTCTGTCGAACAATTTCTTATTTCTTGTTAGTTAGCCTACTGCATCCAATCAGCGCTAAATTGTAGTACCTACCCTTTCCGTTCAGAGTTAATGTAATGTGTTTTTGAGTTAATGTAATGTCGTTTTCCATTTGGGAGAGCGCGTTTTTGTATTGGGGGGAGGTGAACAAGTCATCCGATTTGGGGGGAGTTGACTCGTATTGGGGGGGGAGCGCGTTTTTGTATTGGGGGGAGGTGAACAAGTCATCCGATTTGGGGGGAGTTGACTCGTATTGGGGGGGAGTATTTTCATTTTTGGGGGGAGGTGAACAAGTCATCCGATTTGGGGGGAGTTGACTCGTATTGGGGGGGAGTATTTTCATTTGGGGGATGTACTCATATTAGGGGATGTCATTTGCACTTCGGGGCCGCCGTAGTGTTCCCCTTTCTGTAATGCAGGTTAATTAATGACAGCATCTGAGAAGAAATTATAGTTTCTTTCCACCGTAAATGTTAAGGCAATATGACCTAGATAGTGTCACGAAGAGGCATACATGTAACATTAAAAACATTA
This sequence comes from Hypomesus transpacificus, assembly GCF_021917145.1. Lineage (NCBI taxonomy): Eukaryota > Metazoa > Chordata > Actinopteri > Osmeriformes > Osmeridae > Hypomesus > Hypomesus transpacificus. The sequence continues at coordinate 2,172,102 of NC_061061.1, read as the reverse complement.
CGTTCACATTACGAAGCCCATGTAAAATATTAGTTGACAATTGATTCAATATCCGTCCTATTCTGTGACGTCACGGCTGCCTGTCGGATTTGAAGATGTGTGTTCCATTTCAAAACACTGTGTCCTAACATGTGTCCTTGTAGCCTGACATGCACTTTGTTCACTCGCAGATAGCAGGTGACTGTCATGATTTGGACTAGATATTTCCAACTCCTGCTGAGTTGGTTAACCGTTTCCATTCGTATCAGATCTGTGAATATGAGAGAGTGAGTGGGAATGGGAGGAGACAACTGTGGAAGGAATGCACCCTTGGACAACCTGTAGCCGCAGGTAACAACCTACACGGGAAGACAAGAGACTTGGAGAAAACGCAACACTGGGATTTACCGACATGTTTTTAGACTCAATTGACTGTAACTGGTCTAGTGAACACTTTTGTTGAACGCCTCCTAACTTTTCCGCCGGCTGGCAGTTGTAAATTAGCTCCATCTTGTTTGGATTGAGATTTTACAAACTCGATCGAAGAAGCAAGTTTTCTCTTGGACTTCCGTCATTTTAACAGAAATCCAAACGATTTCCTCATATGCGGTAAGTAAGATTACGGTTAAGGTGTTTACTGAAATTACCAAAGTGCATTCCTGTGGGCCTCGACAGGACTTGTTACAAACATAATTGCTTAGCGGTGTGAGTCGTCCAGACATAAAATTTCAACATGAGGTATAGCCTACTCACCAGTTACAACGTTGTGTTTATCTGTATTGGGTTATAGACTCACTGCAAACTACCGGAGTTGAGTTTTCACGTCAACATGTCAGTCTCATTCAGTTGTGGTCTGTGAAAAATGTTCGTTTCTTGGAAGACGCCTTGATGGATTGTGTCAAAATATTGTATCAAAAAGGTTGTCAGACGTCATGTGGGCAAGGTCCGATTGTTTTCATTCGAAAACTTCGACAGGTCCCAACCGCGGTTAAGCCATGCCTGGTGCTCCTCAGCCGTCGCGCCACAGCAAGCAGTCCGCTGCCAAGGGCGACGGGTACAGACAGGGCCGCACCATCTCTAGGGACAGCAGCACCAGCCAAGACTCCTACAACAAGGACCCCTACGCGGCGGAACACGCGCGCGATCACCACCACGCCGACCGATACCGCCACCCCGAGGCCCAGCCCGGTCGCAGGGGCGCCCACCGTCAGGCAAACGGCCGGGGGTCAGAGACTCTGGGCTTCATCCCCGGGTCTGCAGATGCGCCCCAGGGTCGGCAGGCCTGCGGCTCCTGCACCTCAATGGGCTGGAGCGGCTGCAAGGCCCTCATCTGCTGCGTCCTCACCTGCGGCTTCTACGGCAGCCGCGAGCCCTGCCTGCCGGTGAACGAGAGCTCCACGGACCACGCCAACAAGGCTGACCCGGAGACCCGAGCCCTCAACGGCCTGGCCCTGTCCAACCCCACGTGCGGCATCCCTCTGGAGGCAGCCAGCCAGCCTGCCAAGCCCTCCAAGCTGCCCACCAGCGACAGCTTCCGCTACCCGGACGTCCGCATCGGCGGCCAGACCGTGGTGTACCCCAGCCACTCGTCGTCCGCCCCGAAACGCACCCGGACGGGGGGCAAGGGCGACAGCCAGCGCCCCATCAGCAACACCAGCCTGTACTCCCGGGACGAGCTGGACCTGGATGACCTCAGCGACACGGGCACGGACATCGACTCCCTCATCACCAAGAAGCTCCTCGAGCTGTACGCCCTGCACCAGATCGACCAGCTGGCCAAGTGCACGTCGGACTCGTCCTTCTCCCGCAAGACCAACGAGATCAGCGAGCTCATATACAGCATCGCCCACGACTACAACCTGGAGGAGCAGGAGGCCGAGTGTCGGCTGGTGCACGGGGTGATCCGCATCAGCACGCGCAAGGGCAAGAGGAGCCGGGGCGCCCCCCAGGAGCCGCCGCCGCCGCCCAGGGCCAACGGGCGCAGCGACGGGACGCTCCCCGATAGCGGCAACGCCACCATGACCTACACCACCAGCACCTTCAGCGACAGTAAGATTGACACCGTAACACCAGGGCACCCTAGAAGCTCACGGGTCGTTTTTATGAATGAGGGGGGGTTGGGAGGCTGAATGTAGATCGTATATACTGCCTACGCAATGCCTCTTCTCCTGATTGCAACACCTGATGTGACACCATAATCACGACCGACGGCATGCCAGGCATGTCGGCCGTTTCCTCGTGACTCATGTTTTGGAAAAGGGGTTCTGCAGGTAGTCATTTGTGTCGCCTCCTGGTCACTCTGACCGCAACTGTGCGGTTGTGTTGGTAACCCTGTTGTCTCTGCGCCACAGTGGAGCCGGAGGTGAAAGTGTCTGAGCGCACGCCGTCCGACGAGCTGGCCAGGAACATGCGACACTACAGCGGAAGACGTGAGTCACCCTGCGTTCTTATTTCCTTCATTTGTTGACACATCGTCAAGCTCCACTCAGTCCTTGGCGATGCCGGGAACAGAGGCAGAGGGATATGCAAAAGCTGAACTCGGGCCAACGTCTAGCGAGAGCGCGAGCCCGTCGTGAAGAAAACACATTGTTCTGCTTTTGCGACTGTTTCTCTGAAGAGAGGCGTGCGTTAGTTCTCCGCCAAAAATGTCCTGAACAATAACGTGTTCCCGCAGTGTTACAAAAAACCTGTTTTAATGGAGTAATTTGGCTACAGTTTTCTAGAAAACGGCTTGACTCAGCCTCCTAGGGACAGTCAGGTATGACCCTCCAAGATGGCTGACCAGTATGGAGACTGGTGGCGATGGTCACGGGCTGTGCCCAGTACAGCTTCAGGCCTTCTCTCATCTCCGCTTTCTCCCACAGCGTACAGTATCCAGTGGCTTGGATATGACTCAGGGAGAAGCACATTCTTGCCTTTCTGTGTGTCCCGGTCATTAGCTACCCTACACCCCCCTGACAGCCCCCCTACATCTGTCTGTAACCCCCTCCGGGGAGGGGGGGGGAAATATCTCACCCCTCACCGAAGCGACAGATCAGATCACATTAAACGCCTACCGCATAATGGTAGCTGCTTTATTATGTCATTTGGTGAGGAACTCGGATTACAGATTGATTATTGTCCAACAGATCCTTTTTTGTTGTTGTGCAGTGGTGAGAATGTGAGGGAGTGTCTCGTTACAGCGCCTTTCAGAACACACCTTTCCTTCCTGAGGTGTGCCAGGGTCCCGGATTATTCTGGAAACTTTTCGTATATATACCGTATATAGCCGTAGTTAGTTGTTTTTGCGGCCATCCGTGTGGTGTTATTTTGCATAGATTCCTATCGACACAAATGTACTGAGGATCACATGACACAGATTCCTCCTGTTTGGTTCAGCTGTGATAACACCCTCAGATGACCTGATGCCCAAACGCAAAACGGCGTTCTCTGCTTCCTCCTCAGTGAACACGTCCAGCTCCACGTTCTCCCCCTATCGCCACGACAGCGAGGCCGACTCCTCGGGGGCACCCCTGATCCACGTCCTCTGAGCGCCAGCCTCGCTACAAACACGGAGGGGAACGTTCGTCTTACAGCGTCGCCCGGGCAGGGTGACCGGGAGAGGGAGGGAGGGTGGGGGAGGGGGGTTGCAATCTGTCCGATCGCCACTTTTTTACCCGTCCCACGCGGTCCCGACGTTTCTGTTGAAAGCGTCTCCGTGGTAACAGGGCCTGGCTGATTCCGCCCACATCTGTCCTGCTGAAGGGGGGGGTGATGTCACTGTGTCCTTCAGGATTCCACAGCCATCTGTAGCCTGGGCCAGGCCTGCAATGCTGCAGAGAGAGGGGTAGGATTGTAACGTGTTTAGCTTTGGTGCTGCTGGTACCACTTGTTTGGTTCAAAGTGGACAACCCAAGTGGGGCACAGCAACAGGAGAAAACATCTTGTATGTTTGTTTAGTTATTTTTTTTACTGGTGAAAAGCCATGAATGTTGTTTATAGATATTTGCATGCTATTTCGCAGGTAGCTTATTTTTTGTTCTGTTTATTACTTGCGATGCTATCCGACCTATCACTCCATGCCATTACAGAGTCTTTCTGCCATTTGAACTTGGTCCAAGAATGGGGAGAGACGTGTTTGTATGTATGTGTGTGTGTGTGTGTGTGTGTGCGCCTGCATGTATGTATTTCCACGTGCTTGTTTGATTGTATTCATTTCCCAGTGTCAGATTAGGTATTTTAAATCCTTTAGTAGAATTTGTAAAAAAAATTTTGGGGTTGTTTAACTATCCGGGACATTTGGGTCTTGTATTATTATTTTTTGGGAAAATGCTATGCAATTATTTTTTACCAAAATAAAAGATGAATATTATCCCCAAGCCTTGCCTTAGTATCTTGCGTATGTATGAAACAAGTGTCAACATAAGAGGTCAGTGACCTCTATAACATGGTGGATGTTTGAGTGTTGTAATACTTACAAAAATAACCCACTCTGCTACACAGAACCTACCCAGGTAACGTGCTCTCAGAGCAAGCTGTGACTTTCACTACCTCTCCCTTCGTCCTACCTACTGCGCTCATTAGCACTGATCCACTCTCCTAGTCTCTCAACACACGCCATTGTTGAGCTCTTGGAATCGATGTGACAAGCGAAGAGGGGGGAGAAGATGACTGGTTTGTGTCACTTTTCCACAGTGTCATTCGTCTCTCGGGTTACCGTGCCGCCAGGCTCGCTGGGTGTTAGTCAGGCAGCCTTTCTCCTCCCGCGGGTAGGAAGAACCCGTTAAGCTGGTTCTGGCGAAATAAAGCAAACGAAATCCTGCTGTTGTCCAAAACGCTCATTACAGAGCAGAGTAGCACTAGAGAAGATTACTCTTGATTTTTTAAGTTGTTCTCTGAGGGTCCTATAACGTCTCTGTTTGTGCTGTTAGTACTTCCCTCCTGTCGGACCTGCGTGAAGTGTGATGGGTTACGTTGGGAAATAGGTTTCTATTTGGGTTGAAATGGGCGAAAGAAAATGTGGTACATTTGTAAATGCTGACAGAATGGATCCTCAAATCCTGTAAAAGTCTGTAAACCTGATCTGAATTGTTTGGAGAATGTCGTCATCAACTTATTGAGAAAAGGTTTCCAAAGGAGAATGACTAGGCTGGATCAGACTGCATAGGGTGTTTGCTGCCATCCAATGGTGTTTTCTAAGTTAGGCAGTTGCTTACAAGCTATTTTGTATGACAAACTTCATACTTCAAAAAGTCCTGTCTGTTGTATATATAAATAAATAAAAAATGTGTATGATATAATGATATGTTAAACAATTTCTTCTATTCCGCTAGTTGTATTTTTTTAAAAGGGTGCCAGATTCCGTTTCAGACAATGGCAACCTTATACTGCTTTTATCAATGTTATTCTTTGTACAGTATCTTCTTATTGAAGCTGCGTTGTTAAATCCTACCTCACACCCCCTGCGAGTGTGTGCTATCAAAAGATGACACTAGAGGGAGACATAGCACCTCTAGAGGCCGAACTGGTCCTCCTGCTTTGACGCCAAAACAACAAAAAGTTGCTCGTGTGGAACAGCAGAGAGCCAACAACGAAGTTTCTTATAATCAACCATTAATAATAACTGGCGTATAGGTGTTTTTTCTTCTTCGTCTGTTTTAACCATCTACCTTACATTTCAGCATGTGAGTTCATGTTTGTATGATCACAAAAGCTCCGTGTTAAGTCCCCTTTAGGCCCAGCTACCTCTGGTAACCTGTGTGACTCACCGCTGTGTCATTGAACCCGTAACGTCGTGGCTACAATCTGTGTGTGTGTGTGTGTGTGGAAGGGAGTGGGGGGGCGGAAGGGGGGTGGGGGTGGTGGTGCCAGGCACCTACTGTACGCAAGTAAGATAAGGATACCTGTGAGGTAACCTGAGATACCAGCTCAGATGCACCAGGCACTACAGAAAATGGGGAAGGTTAGGGGTGGGAAGATCAACTTTGTACTTAATTAGATGAATTAGAAGTACATCTTTAGCTAAATGACTACTGTACTATTAAGTAGGCCTAAATCATAAGTATAGAAAGTGCAATTGTGACATTGTCTTTTATCTGGGGGAAACATTGTGTATTGATTTGGATGAAGTGATCGAAGTACCTTGAGGTTAGATTTAAAGAATGATCCCTTGTTTGTCCTCTGAGTGAATTTTTAAAGTAGTTTTCTTTTCTTCATGATATTGTGTTTCATAGGATATCTTCTAAGTGTTTGTTACACAATTCATATTCACATCACGAGAGAGGCAGGTTTGCAGTTATTGTAGAAAAATATATTTATTCACCTAATCTGAGAGCATTACCAGAAATAGAAAAAATTAGAAATAGAAAACATTACAGTATGAATTCAAAGTGACACAAACAAGTGTGTTCTTAGACTCAACTCTTCACAACACGCCAACAGAATATCGAGACATGTTTTATACTATCAACCACAGGAAATAGCAAAACAATGACAGACATAGCGTGACCTCAAATTGAATAAGTAAAAAATTGCTAATTTAGAGTTGTATGTAAACAATAGCAAACTATTTATAATGTCTTCACGATGTGCCAAAGAAAGATGACTGTCACACCTCACACTCATAGGCACCCATTTATAGTTTTTCTATCCATAATAAGTGCTTATTTGTCATTCCTTCATCTCACAGGGAAATGTCTCTTGACAGTCAGATAGTACTTTCAGAATAAAAGTAGGACTTTTGCCCAATAGTCCAGGTACATTTCTGGACTACCTGCAGAAGAGCATGTCCACCAGCAATTCAAGAAGGTCAGCCTGACCAATGACAGGCCGGAAGAACAGCTCAGTGATGAGGTTGGGCGTGATGGTTTTGAGCGTGGAGGCGGTCAGCAGGATGCGAGCGAAGCGCCCGCAGTCTCCAGGATGAAGAGGCTGGACCACCTCGCTCAGCGCGTGCTGCGCCTCTTGCTGTAAGCCCTCAACGAACACAGCTGCCTCTAAATTTGGAACATCTGTTGAATAAGCAAAACTAGGATGAGTGACAATGCTCGATCATTTACAATAGTCACAGTTAGGCCTCAACACCAAGGGTATTTTTTGCAATCCATCTGATAACTGATGAGTTCATTTGAGTAAAGCCGTTTAGTGTTTTACAACGATTTATTCTCATCACAGTTTAAAAAGAAATGTCTTGTTTTTCGATTCGTATATTTAATCAGAAGAAAAGGGGAAACTCACCAGGATTGAAAATGATGGTTCCCTTCAGGTATGCATACTCCTTGGGACTTAAATCCAAACTCCAGAACTTTTTGAGGCAAGACTTCAGTTTGCTCACCCCAACCATGGTGGGCTGCTCTCTCTCCGTTCCAGAATATTCCTGACAGTTCAGAAGGATTCTCTTCAGCATGCTGTCAGCAGGGCTGTCGAGGACTTCAAAATCCAGACCTTCTTGGGCCAGACCCAATATGAATAGAGGTGCCCAACAGCTCTGAAGTAGCAACAGCTGGTCGTGTGGTGGAAGCTGGTTAAAAGCAGGCAGGTTTTTCATAAAATGGACTGTCTTCACCAACACCGCCGAAGCCTCTTGGCAAATTTCGTCTGGGTTCTTCAAGCACACCGTCCGTCGCGTCTCACAGTTGCATCTGTGTGGTGTTGTTTTGTTCTGACTGTCGCGTCTCGACTCACTGGCATCTGTGCGGCTGAGGATGTTGAACAGAATGGCATGAGAATGCCTTTCACTGTAATCTGAACAATGACATTCATTATCCATGGCGAGCTTGTCGAGAACAAACAAGGTCGTCTGTAAAAAAAAATGTTTTATCTAAAAATCTTAATTCGGTTAATCCGCTTCTCTTTCTTCAAATACAGGCTCTTACTGAGTCTGAATGTTCTGGTGCAGCAACATCTCTCTGGGAGTCTTTATATGGCCCAGCTTAGTGAACCTTGACCTGTCAATACTCCCTCTGTAAAAAAACAACTGCCTGATCGCCCTGGCGGCTGACGGCCTGCCCTAAAGAGATAAATAAGCTTTTCTCAATGAAAAGCAACTGACCCACCAGGATATGTATATGATGTGCACTGGGCCCTTATCTCTCAGGCTGTGTCATTACCGCAGGCTGTACCAAGCTACCAAGGACTGGGAGAGTCATCAGACTGACAGTTTATTGCCCCACTGGCTGACAGCTCACACCTAACAGGGTTGGAAGAGGCCAAAACAAACAGGGAGCATTGACCTACAAGGTAAGACCTTGAACGACAAAGACAACCTTTACTCTCGATTGACTGTCCTCCTGCAATACGTGAAGGGGAGCACGATTTTATTTTATGAGGACCATGTTATCCCTGTCTGTGATCAAATGAGCCATGTCGTTTTGTGAAATATTAAAATGGACTAGGATGATTATTCATCATGGCACATGAGTACCTTTCAATTCCTAAAATTCGAGAGGGCGACGCGTTCCATATAACATTGGGTTTTGCGGTCATATTCTAAAATTAATAATTTTATGATCCTATGCTCACACTGAGGAGATATTTCCAATACTTTGATGAAGTATCGTTTTTTATCGTGTTAAACAGTTAACATGCAGCCCCAAACTGGAACACCTACACTCATGACAAACAATACCTGGAACAAAATCAACTACGTTCACCTCAACAAACAACTTGGCATCATATAAAAGGTTTTAACAGTAATCAATCATTAAGCAATGTACCCTAACAAAGTTCTTTGCTCTTTACCATTTGTTGATACAATAACATTTCATATTTTTTTAAGCTTTTTGGGGGTGAACATTTACAATATATGCAAATAGTCCCCTCTTTTACAGCAGTCAATCTGCTCTTAAAATCCAATCAGAATGACTGAGTGATTTCACCTGGCTAGAACTAGTTCACACTTTCCCCTGTGCTGATGATATGACTTACTGAAGTTATGTTAGCAGTCATTTTATGCTAAGGCCCAGCAAGCTTTGCAAACACAGTTGTTTAACAAAATATAGTATGACGATAAAAATGTCCATTGAAGACCATGGATATCCAGAAATGAAGCCTTTTTTATGTATAATTTTGTCCTTCACAAATTTCATGTAATCTGGACCATATGCTAAGAATACAACAAGTAAAAAAATATAAAATAAAACACGCTAAAAAAAATGCTGCAAAAACAAGCAATGTTAAAAAGGCAACACAGTATACACTTTATTCGCTCAGTTTGTTATTGCCATCAGGCCACATTTTTTCATTAGGATCACGTTGAACTTTTCCCCTCACAATGCAGTGGGGGAAATGTCCTTATGTGGCACATTGGAATGTGGACCTGTAAAAAATGAATCAGGACATTGCTGGTTGAACATTTGCGCAAAGAAGCACAAGGTCAGAAGAGGTTCACAAATGCATTTGTATGAGTTGTGACCAAACGTTTGTCATATGCTTAGCTTTCTGAAAGCAATGAGAAAATGACTGTTGCAACAACAACAACAATAACACTGTTGTGCCCATTAGATGAAGGTGCAGATAAAGTTTTTAATTTGCAATTTCTTTAAAAATTTTTGTTAAAGTATCTCAGCAGTTGAGGAAAGTGTAACAGTAGATCCACCAGTCCCTTACAAGACGTGAGTATTCCCCCTCTAAAAAACCTTTAATACAAAAAAATCCTATAAAAAAAAGGGTATGCTTTTGTTTTACTCTGACATCACTGCCTGGATTGCGGTACTGTGCCTTAACTGTGCTCAGCCCCATATTGTCATGAACAGCCGTCACCAGCAGTATTGAGCACATAGAGATCCTGGGAACAAATCTTTCTTGTTTCCGTCTGTATGTTCTTGTATCAGGGTATCAAGATGTTATTGTGTTAGTGGAAACCCCTTTTAATATGACTCTCAATTGTTATCTCTCCAGTGCCTGGCACAGAGTCTTCAGGATGATAAGACGTTTTATTATGATTTCGTTCAAAGCATCAGGATATGAATGAGAGATCATTGGTGGGATGTCTCTGGGTCGTCTTTTTTTGGATGGCCCAAGGTTTGGAGATCCCTCTGTGTGCTTGATATGATGAAGTCCCTGACGTGCAAGCAACCGCTTTACGAATGACAGACCACTTAGAGACTGTGTGGGAATGTTTGAACGTCTGAGACAGTTCCTGTCAAGGTCAGTTGGCGTGGTGAATGGCCGCAATAAAGAGATTACAGGTGCCAGCCAGCGGCAGTCACCTGAATCATGAGAATGTTTCAGTAGTCTTTGCTATCTCATCTGCACACCCAAATCATAAGGGTGGTTATAGTTTGTGACCATCTCTTGACTTGAATTTAAACCTGCGTCACGTCCCCAAAACAAGTGGAGATGACACTATTTTGCAATTATCAACGTCACTGAACAATTTCTCCATCCTATTGTTTAAAAGGTAGGGATGACGGACAAACGTTTATAATCGGAGGGAATAAGCACATCTCATGATTAAATTCTTCTGTCCATATGAAAATGGTGCCTGTATGTACGTGTTCAGGGAATGTGATCTACAGTACACTCTCTAGTCATCCAGCTGTAGTAATTCCTCAGGCATGCTGGCAGTAGTAAAAGCTTGAGATAAGAGATGTATTTATAAGTCTCAGGAGCAGGCTGAGCCAGGCACAGAGGACAGGTGCTTATCACAACACTGATCGTTAAAACAACTGACCTTCCTTGAAATGTTATATGGGCTTTGTGCCATTCTTGGAGACAGGTGTCGTGCCAAGGCACTCATCCCCGCCAGGATTTGTATCCCCTGGCTGTGGGAGTGGGCGTGCCCTCAGAGAAGCGGAGTTTAACTGCTGCACTTCAAATTCACCTCTTAAATTGAATAAATAGCGACGTGGAAGACTCGACAGGGTTTTCCATAGTAACAAGGGACTCATTTATCAACATAAATACGTTTATTTGTCTGTTACATTAAAGCGACGTGTGAATTGTTTAATGTGTCGTTTAGTATTGTGGATTCATCGACAGTGTTTTCCAAAGTTCCATATTGCCATGCACCTCAGCTACATATGCTGACTGATACATGCAGTTTTATGAACAATATTTTTTCTTTTAATCTAGGCTACCTCCATCTGTCCATTCTCTGTAGGTGTGGTCTGACAAGGATGCCCTGTCTTTGCTAAACCCTTCCTGTCCTCTAACGTGATTTCTGTTTCAAGTTAATTTAGTTTAATATGGCTTTTCAATGAACTGCTTGTTCAGGACGTTTTTTTCACCTGATACAATGTGTACCCCCTCCCCTAACATGCAAAGGGTCTGTCCTGGCATTATGGGTGTTCTTTTCTATGTTCTTTTGGTCACAATAAACAACCTGAGATAATATGGAGATCTCTGCTCTTTTCTAGCAAAAGTTACAGAGGGGATACACATTATATCAGGCCGTTTTTTCACCTGATACAATGTGGGGAGACACATTACACAGTTTTTTCACCAATTGTTTACATTGAGGTGCTTTAGTATCTTTAATCCCGACCGTCCCTTCAACCTAGCACTGCATTAGCCACTCTACGTACAACGTAGGCCTAATTTGGTAGTATCGTAAAGGACGGTTTGTAGCATTTTAAGTAACCACTTATAGTAAATAATTGTTATATAGTCACATACTGTATATGCAAATTGCACTATTAACACTTTTGTTTACAGTAACCAATTTCACAGAACAGTATTTCCCTTCATTTGACCAGGTTCAGCAAGTATCTCTCTCCCTCAGGTCATTCACCTTGGAGGGGATACACCTGTCTGTGCGGTGGTCATGACTCTTGGCCTTGAACTACTGCTAATGTAATAATAAGGTTCAGCTTCTCAAGGACACTAGCAGTGACATCGCCCTCTTGTGACGCTATCTAACTATCTGTAAGCACTTCTTAGTAGACAAGAGCCCTCTCTGGCGACAGGTTTGACGTATGAGTGACTGGATTGTGCGCAAGCCCAAGATTGTATACAAACTGATTGAACAAAACTTCAGACTTGAATAAAACAGACCGATCCTTTTTGTCCTTGTATATCATAGGCCTACACAGCCAAATTGTATAATTTAGCCTACTCTGCCCATGTATTGACACTTCTCAAATGTATTAATCTAGCCTACAATATGGCTATCTATACCCCCATTGGGACCTCTTAAAATGTGTTCTTGTTTACATTTGCTGTAGGCCTAACTGTGGATACTGAATACAGAACACGTTATTCAATTATTTAAAAAAAAAAACATTTTATTCATGTACATTTTTTTATAGAATGTCAATAATAAATGTCTTATTTCAGACAAAAAGGTGCCGTTCTTTAACGCAAAGACCTAAGTACAGTATGTTTGTGACATTCTTCACTGTCTTTCTCCACATTGTATATTACACTTCTACTCCCACGTGCACCCCATTGGTTGCACCCCGATGTTGTTATCTATGGTTTTACGAGTCAAATCGCCCGGTGAGGCCGTGTCAAAAACGAATGTAGCCTACTACAGATTTAAGTGACGTCATTCATTTCCCGTTAAGTTGCGCCTATACCCGATCTCCTCAGAGGACAAAGGAGAGAATCACCTCTCCTTGACTTGACAGCGTACTCAACAGCCAAGTGGTATATTTATCATTCATTACATAAACAAATACAATACAATGATTTGCTACGTTCTTTAAGCAACTCAGAAAATAAAGTTGGAGTCTGCCAGGAAATACTGTACTCTGCAGAGGTTGGATCTAGACTAGATTGTTCCCTTCAACATAAACAATCATGGCGGATTCTACCAGTCCGGCTGTGTATGTAGTTGTTAGTAATATACCTGCTGCGTTTCGATCGGCAGATCTTAGAAACTATTTCAGCCAGTTTATAGAAGGTGGCGGTTTCTTGTGTTTCCACTACCGACACCGTCCGGAGGTTTTGAAAGGGTCTGAAATCGAAGGACCTCAAGTTGACCAGACCAAGCTGGGTCAAACAGAGGAACCGGATCAAACGGATAAGGCACATTCGAACTTGTTGGAAACAGCAGAGAGTGGTTCATCATCGAAAGGCAAGACATGTTGTTGTGTAGTTTCGGTCCATTTGAAGGAGGCTGATCGATTTGTTAAAATGTACGCATCAAATCAATGGATCGACTCGAAAGGCTCCTGGCTCGCCAGACGTTGCGTTATTAAAAGAGTGAAGGTGTCGAACTCCACAGGTAAGTCATATTTCCATAATTCCTTAATTGACTAAAGATAGTTTGTTTTTCATTATACGTAACGTTATGGTTGTTCGGTGCCATCCTAAAGCGTCTTTTCAATGCAATTCTATGTTTCAGATGACGAAGGGTTCCCTTACAGAACGAAGTCAGAACAGAGACGCCGTGTGGCACTAACAGAGCGCTTTACCGAGGCGGATCTGAAAGCTCTACCGGAGCTTAATCCGCCCTCTCTGATGCCTTCTGGAAATGTTGGCACAACGATAAAGGTGTTCCTTCAGCTCATACAGTCATGCCGTCTGCCTCCACGCCTCATCCGCAAGCTGGGTCTCACCTTCCCAAAGACCAGCTGCAACCGACGCTACGGAAACGTGCCCTTTCAGTACCACGACACCAGAATAATGCCAGTCACGGAGGAGAGTGTGTTCACAGCAGATGGACAGGAGATATGTGGTCCTGGGGCAGTTGCCCCTGCACCGTCAGACGCCCAGGGTGGTTCAGCTGACCCCCCTCCCTCCACGCAGCAGACCCCAGACCCAGACCCAGAGGAAGAAGATGTCCAATCAGATCCGGATGATGTGGGTTGATACCTGTAGAATGTAGCTAATCACAGGATGTGGTATCTGAATACTTGTGGAGACTTTAGTTAATGTGTTGACCCCTCCCCCCCACTAACTCTAGCTGGCCCGCCCCCTTTTTGAAAACAGCAAATCTGCCCCCGCCACCACCACGCCACACTTCTTATCCAGGGGATCGTATTTAACAGTCGTTTTAAAAACCCGCCACACCCACATTCAGGCTCAAACAAATGTACTTCCCTGTCCCGTATGTTTGTTTTGTCTCTCCGCCCAGGACGAGGACCGCTGCGAGGAGTGGGAGCGCCACGAGGCCCTCCACGAGGACGTGACGAGCCAGGAGCGCAGCAAGGAGCGGCTGTACGAGGAGGAGATCGAGCTGAAGTGGGAGAAGGGCGGCTCCGGCCTGGTCTTCTACACCGACGCCCAGTACTGGCAGGAGGAGGAGGGGGGTGAGTACAGGGGGAGGAGGAGAGGGGGGCGTAGAGGAGGAGAGGGGGGCGTAGAGGAGGAGGGGTGGTGTAGAGGAGGAGGAGGGGGGGGTGTAGAGGAGGAGGGGGTGTAGAGGAGGAGAGGGGGGGTGTAGAGGAGGAGGGGGGGGTGTAGAGGAGGATGGGGTGTAGAGGAGGAGTGGGGGGGGTGTAGAGAAGGAGGGGGTGTAGAGGAGGAGGAGGGGGGGGGGGGGGTGTAGAGGAGGAGGGGGTGTAGAGGAGGAGGAGGGGGGGGGTGTAGAGGAGGAAGGGGGGAGTAGAGGAGGAGGGGGGTGAGTAGAGGAGGAGGAGGAGGGGGGTGTAGAGGAGGAGGGGGTTGAGTAAAGGTGAGGGGGGTGCGAAATTAGCAATTTGGAAATAACCTGAATCATATCAGTGTTTCCCACACATAGACTAATTTGTGGCGGTGCGCAGTACTCGAAGTTTCCCCTTCGTTCTTTTGGTGAGAAGTCTCAAGAGCTAGCTACTTACTCGGCGTCATGGAGCCGACCAGTTAAATAGTTGTTTAGCACTAGCGTTGCTACATGCATAATGCAGAAATTATATGTTAGTTGTTGTTAATTTGTGAAGGTGTGAATCATTTTGGATTAATATTTAATGTAACAAATTATTAACAAATTAACTGTGTAACGAATTATTAACGAAGGAATTATTATTCTAATCTGTGGGAACCACTGCATATATTTATAATCAAATGTATTTGTACATCCCTTTTTAGAATGTTAGAGGGCTTCACCCACGCACATAGACCTGGACCTAAATATCACCTATGTATAGGTCATATACTGCGTCATATATATATATATATTGTGGTTGCTTATAACTCTGCTCCTTTTCATAGATTTTGATGAGCAAACGGCGGACGACTGGGACGTGGACATGGGCGTTTACTATGATAAAGGTAACCTGACTTGACGTGGTTTTCCTCCATGGTCAGTTACAGTAAGAACTGTATTGAAGACTTGGTGATTACCAAGTGGTGTTATTTGAAGGGTAATGTAAAGTAGGCCAGGGATGGATCACCCAGACATGTTCAGAGCATCTGTCCTGACACTGTCTGTCCTGACACTGTCTGTCCTGACACTGTCTGTCCTGACACTGTCTGTCCTGACACTGTCTGTCCTGACACTGTCTGTCCTGACACTGTCTGTCCTGACACTGTCTGTCCTGACACTGTCTGTCACAGACGGAGGGGACATGGACTCCCGGGACTACGTCCGCATGCGTTACGAGAAGAGGATGAGGGAGGGGCTTGAGGACAGGTCCGGACGCGACAGACCAATCGGCGGCTTTGAGAAGTTCACAAAGGTAAAGTCCTTGTGCCTGTCTGGCTGGTGTTGCCTGTGTGGGGGGGGGCTACATGCAGTGCATCGCTGAGCCCCCGCATGTTCTCCTTCCTCAGGGGTTTGGTCGGCGGGTGATGGAACAGCAGGGCTGGAAGGATGGGGAAGGGCTTGGAAACAGCCAAGCAGGGATCCCAGATGCCCTTGAGAATGAAGGACAGCATCCTAGATGTAAAAGGGGATTTGGGTGAGTGACACACCAATTACCATTAACTATAGAGTTGCCAAAGGATTTACATATAGAAAGTGCCTTTCTGCTGTGTAGAAGATGCACCTCTGTTTATGAATGTATTAGGGTATTTGGAAGTATATTTGAATTTATACAAAAATGCAATTTTCTGTGCAGTTATCATGGCGAGAAGCTGAACTCATACTTTGTGAAAAAGGCCAGAACAGACTTCCATATAACGACGAAATACGATGAACCCAAAGACATTGACCAAGGTGACAGCCTGCTTAGACGGCAACCGACCACCAGCATGAAATACAGAGCATGGCAGCCAGGAGGCAGCGTTGGACCGAAAAGATGACATTGATGAACGTGATTTTATATTTTAGGTTTCTTCGAGCTTCTTAGCACAATATTTTGTATTGAATGCATTTCTATTTTTGTTGAATAAAACACCTTGTGATATTTCTCAATGATTTAAGTTGTGCAATGACTTAACGAATACCCCATAAAAAAATGTAGATACTTTTATTTTGACATCAATGACCCGGAAATACTAGCCTCCGAAAACAACTTCAACGGCGGCAAGTGTCAATGGCAGCCAACATTCACTGTCCCCTTATTTCTAAATATTACTTGATGATATTAGTTAATGGTTATTAGTGTGTACATATTCCTAAGAAGGTCTCTCGTCTTCCCGTGGAGGTCTTAGCTGGAGAAGACTGCTAGATTAAATTGGCGATTGGTATTGCTAGCAGTAACTTGTTTACCTGAGTTGAAGAATAGACTGGATAGCTTAGCGATCTGGGTAGCGTTAGCGATTTAATATATTTGTTTAGTAGCTTTTTACACAGCAAGATGTTCAGGGGTCAGAGATTTTCATTTTATCTCTAGTTTCCTCCTTCTAGCTGTGACCTGTCAAGCGTATACAAAGGGATACAAAGCAACAATGTCAGCTCAGCCGACACAGCCTCAGTCATTACGCTTTGGTCAGGTGGTGATTGGACCTCCAGGTTCTGGCAAAACCACATACTGCCGCGGAATGCAGGAATTTTTGGGACACCTCGGACGCAAAGTGGTTGTGGTTAATATGGACCCTGCTAACGAGAGGATGCCTTATACCTGCGCCGTGGACATTTCAGAGCTGGTCACATTAGAGGATGTAATGGAGGGGTTGAAGCTTGGACCCAATGGCGGACTTTTGTACTGTATGGAGTATCTTGAAGCGAACTTGGACTGGCTTGAAGCTAAGTTAAAACAACACAGTGACTGCTATTTCTTGTTTGACTTCCCGGGTCAGGTGGAACTTTACACCCACCAGAGCTCTGTGAAGAACATCGTGGCTCAGCTGGGAAAGTGGAACTTCAGGGTGAGTTCTGGATCTCTGGATTGATAAAGGAAAAAGTAGATATGCGTGACCAAGATCCTGTGTCACTTTAAACTGTTACCTCCTACACATTCTATAACCTGTGCAGTACATTCCATGAATACCGCCCACCTTTACCCCTTTCATTTAGTCTTGAGTAAAACTATACGAGTAAGTAGTGATATCAATTTACCTGAAGAAATATACTTCTCAGTGTTAAGAGTAACAATGTGTTCTGCTCCATTGCTAACTCCCGTTGTCTTCGTACCGTCTCAGTTAGCTGCTGTGCACCTGGTGGACTCTCACTACTGTGCCGACCCAGCCAAGTTCATCTCGGTGCTGTGCACGTCTCTGTCCACCATGCTACACGTGGAGCTGCCCCATGTCAACATCCTCTCCAAGATGGACCTCATTGAGCAATATGGAAAACTGGGTGAGTCGGGGGGGCTTGGGTGAAGATTAGGGCCAGCTACCCCACTCAACAACGTAACCATGAACTGAGTGAAAAAGTTAGGCCTCAGTTTCCATCCTCAGCCAGTCCATGTATTTGTACAAGCTGACATATAAGATTTGTTTGATAAATTGCTACATTTTGGAGAGGTACTGAACGTGCTCTCTTTTTCTCCCGGCTCAGCCTTCAACCTGGACTTCTACACCGAGGTCCTAGACCTGACCTACCTGGTCGATCACTTGGCAGCCGACCCCTTTTTCAAAAAGTTCCACCACCTGAATGAGAAACTGGCAGAAGTGATTCAAGACTACGGCCTTGTCTCCTTTGTCCCCTTCAGCGTACAGGTGTGCTACCTCCAATATACATACCTGATGATACAGTATAGTATACCCATGGTTTAATATATAACCTTTTGTACCTGTAATATAATACATCTAACATACCTGATCAGAACAAGTAACAACAACACACATTTGAGCAGTTTAACAGTTTAGAGGTGAAGGTGTTTCCCGGTAAGGCATGACCTCTGACCCCTGCTTGGCCTCCAGGACAGGGAGAGCATGACTCGGGTGCTGCGGACGGTGGACAAGGCCAACGGCTACTGTTTCGGCGACCTGGAGGAAAGGAACCTGCAGGCGATGATGTCGGCCGCAGTGGGGGCAGACTTCCAGTTCAGCTCGTATCCTTTCCTTTATTTATATCTGTAAATTTGTTTGTATCTGTATTGTTTATGTACAGTGCCCTCCAAAAGTATTGGAACAGTGAGGCCAATTCCTTTATTTTTGCTGTAGACTGAAAACATTTGGGCTTGACATCAAACGATGAATGTGAAACCAGAGATCAACGTTTCAGCTTTTATTTCCAGGTATTTACATCAGGATCTGATGCACAAATTAGAAAATATCACCTTTTTGTTCGAACCCACCCATTTGTCACGTGAGCAAAAGTATTGGAACATGTGACTGACAGGTGTGTTTTGTTGCCCAGGTGTGTCCTATTACATACATTATTCAATCAATAAATACCACTGAATGTCTACACTCAGGTTCAGATTGGGTAAGATAGGTTTTGTCTATGCAGACTGTATTCAGAGGTGAAAACAACATGAAAACCAGAGCGCTGTCTTTGGGTGAAAAACAAGCAATTGTGAGTCTTAGAGAAGATGGAAAATCAATCAGAGCCATTGCAGAAACATTGGCCATAGCCAGTACAACCATTTGGAATGTCCTGAAGAAGAAGAAAACTACTGGTGTACTAAGTAACAGACGTCGAACAGGTAGACCAAGGAAAACATCAGCAGTTGATGACAGAAACATTGTGAGAGCTGTAAAGAAAGACCCTAAAACAACTGTTAGTGAGATCAGCAACAACCTCCAGATGGCAGGAGTGAAGGTATCACTATCTACTGTTCGCAGAAGACTTCATGAACAAAAGTACAAGGGCTACACCAGAAGATGCAAACCACTCATTAGCAAGAAGAATAGGAAGGCCAGGCTGGAATTTGCCAAAAAGTACAGAGATGAACCTCAAAAATTCTGGGACAAAGTTTTATGGACTGATGAGACAAAGATTAACTTTTACCAAAGTGATGGAAAGGCTAAAGTTTGGAGAAAGAAAGGAACTGCTCATGATCCCAAACACACAAGCTCATCTGTGAAACACGGTGGAGGTAATGTCATGGCTTGGGCTTGCATGGCTTCTTCTGGGACGGGCTCATTAATCTTCATTGAGGATGTAACACATGATGGCAGCAGCAAAATGAACTCGGAAGTCTACAGAAACATTTTGTCTGCCAATTTAAGGAAAGATGCAACCAAACTGATTGGCAGAGCCTTCATCATGCAGCAAGATAACGACCCAAAACACACTGCCAAAACAACAAAGGAGTTCATCAGGGGCAAGAAATGGAAGGTATTAGACTGGCCAAGTCAATCTCCAGACTTAAACCCTATAGAGCATGCATTTTACCTGCTTAAGAGGAGACTGAAGGGAGGAACCCCACAAAACAAACAACAACTGAAAGAGGCTGCAGTGAAAGCCTGGGAAAGCATCAAAAAGGAAGAATGCAAAAGTTTGGTGACGTCAATGGGTCACAGACTTGCTGCAGTTATTGAAAGCAAAGGATTTGCAACTAAATATTAAGTCTTATTCACTTAAATATGTTTTAAGTATATCTGTTCCAATACTTTTGATCACATGACAAATGGGTGGATTCAAACAAAATGTGATATTTTCTTAGTTGTGCATCAGATCCTGATGTAAATACCTGGAAATAAAAGCTGAAACGTTGATCTCTGGTCTCACGTTCATTATTTGATGTCAAGCCCAAATGTTTTCAGTCTACAGCAAAAATAAAGGAATTCGCCTCACTGTTCCAATACTTTTGGAGGGCACTGTATATATACTTTTTTTTTAATGGAATTTATGCTTTATTGAGGAATAGTGACTGTATTAGACAGACTGAAAATGTAAGGGGAGCGAAAGAGGGGAAGACACACAGGAAATGGCCCTAGCTGGACTCCAACCCGGGCCCCTGCAGTGAGGCTTCAGGGGCTGCTTACACAGAGACACGTCACTACACGCGCTCATGCTCAAAAACGCCTTGTTGAGAAAATGTAACAGCAGGTGTGCCTGTGGAGCAGGGCTGCGTGTGCAAGCTGTGACATTGACCAGCTGTGCCACTGGAAAACTAAAAAGTCTTGGAATATTTAAACGGTCCAGTTTGCGACTTCAAGTGTATTTGCTATAGTACAGGTGCTGGAGAGCTTAGTCCTGCTCTATACTGTCTTGCTGGATTCAAATGTTAAGATACTTTGTTGTGCAGCTCAAGGAGCTCAGTAAAGTTGGGGGGGAAATAACTTGATTGATTCCTGGGTGGGAAAATGCTCTGTTAGAGTTGCATAAGCTGCAACAAAGTAGAAAAGACTGAAGCTCTTCGATGGCGGTTGAGTG
This sequence comes from Hypomesus transpacificus, assembly GCF_021917145.1. NCBI lineage: Eukaryota > Metazoa > Chordata > Actinopteri > Osmeriformes > Osmeridae > Hypomesus > Hypomesus transpacificus. The sequence goes on along the minus strand of NC_061061.1, from coordinate 2,151,629 downwards.
TTTTTCCGTAACACGTCTTCTTCAGAACTTTAGGGGTTCAGGAGAGGTACGTTAGCCCTGGGGAGAAGACTGTGGAGGAGGAGGTGATGGATCAGTAGACCCAAAGGTGGATGGATGGTTCTGGTTCCTGTTCTGGAGGGTCGCAGGATGTCCTGGGGCCCCTGGCCCACGTGACCACCTGGGTTTTCAACACTGTGCTCACACTGCAACACCACTGTCCAGAGATGCATTCTGGTATCTCACAAATAAACTATTAGCAGGAACCGGGATTAGCAACAAACTGGAAACAGTGATTCAAGATGCAAACATTAATCAAATTAGCAACAATGTTATTGAAAGCAAAGTATGTGATTTAATAAAAATTGAAAAATTCAAAAAACGTTGTTTCTGTGGAATAAAAGACGTACAGCTGATATAATACTGAAAATAGCAGTGTACTGTGTATTGTTTATAAATAGCAGTTTACACACAATACTGGGTGTTGTTTATGAGGATATGAAAGTTGTGGATTTGTTGATGTTACACATGATGATCCTCTGTTTGACGGTGCCTGAGCTGCCCACCTGTTGCAGTCTTGATAAAGGAGGAGTGGAAAAAGCGAGGGACTGGATGACTGGATGATATTGATGGCCTCATGATGCGCTACAGAAAATATTTTAACTCTTTCCGTCCAAAGTTGGTTATTTTCACAACCAATGTGGTAGGGAAACGATTAAGTATGTTTCTTCCTTTGAAATAGCCCTATATTGTGTGCATTGTTTAATGAACCAGTTGACGATAACAGCACATTAATAATTCGTTTACATTTTGTCTCCATGGTCAAAATTGCGTCGACGGTGAGCGACCCTTTTTCCATTCAAAACGTAAATTTGAAGCGGAGTTTTCATCACCGGTGGCCATGAGGGGGCGTAAGTGTTCCCAAATCCGCATCCCAGATCCCTAAATATCTACTCCTGTTTTTATTAGTGGCCACAGCAGAATAACGAAGTCAGGCGGGGAGAGGAAGCCACATTAAATCTGTGTTTCTGCACAACTGGCCCCTGTCTCTGGTCTCAGGCAGAGAAGCCTAGTTTCTTGCTAAGCAGCCAGACCTTGTACTGTGCTGGAAAGTTGAGATATAAAAGCCGTATTCCATCATCCATAAAGCATACCCATATTTATATCAAATATAGATGAATATTTGTTTTTCAATGTTGGTTTAGTTTAATAATTTCGTTTTGTTCTTTGCCGTTAAAGAGGCAGACTACTTGAGGTTTGCAGTGTGTAAGTGTTTGTGTATGTGTGTGCGCGCGCGCGCACTCTGAGAATGTATTTGGTATGTTCCTAGTGGCTGTGTGGAACCTTTGGTTTATACTCGGCTGCTCCGTATCCATCATTGCAGCGGGCAGGGGGTGTGTGTCAGGGGCAGACTGCGAGGTTGAATTTGTGATGAAGTATGGGAGACTGTTCAGCGGTACTTCCTGCCTCATAGGAGCCGGCCAGCCGGCCTGAAAACTGATTACCTCCAGGGTAAGAACGCGAAGGGGGGTGTGTGAGCCAAAGAGAGGGAGGGGGATTGCGAGAGAAAAAGAGATGCGTGTGTGAATCAGTGACTGCCTGAATGTGAAAGAAAACGACAAGAGGCCTTATAACCAACCCTCCTACGTGTGTTGCGAAGCACCATTCGTAGACTTAAAAAATAAAAAAAGATCAACCGTTCATTTGAACCCTTCATTGACAGATGAGAATGAAGTAGGCTATGTGAACGTGCACAACGTGCACATTATTTTATATGGATTTAAATCAATGTCTGAAGAGCACAGACGCTATTGATGTTAGAAACGCGTCCCTTTTCAAGACAAGGTCAGGGTTAGCTAGAACGGTTCAATGTTGGCCGCTGAGAATGCTGTGCTCTCTCCGCCCATCCCCCACACTCGCAAGAAGAGTGTTTCTGCTGCTACCACGGCTGCCGCTTGGTGGGAGAGACAGACAGAGAGGGGGTGGGGAAAGAAGAGGGCGGGGGAATTTGAGGGTAAATTCGTTTTGGACACCGGGGTTTGCAGAAATTACATTAACGCGGCGGGAGAAAACTTTTGTCATCTTTTGTCTCGTGTCCTAACCTACCGATAGGCTGAGGTGCGGGCGAGTGTTTCTAGGGAATTATATTTGATAAAAAGAGAATACAAAAGGCGGATGATGCAACAGTCGTTGACCTAGATTTCTTGTTGACAATACGCCAGCAATAGGCTACGCCAGCTACAGTCGAGCATTAATTATTGGAATAATGCTATTGGGAGGTTGAAATTGTTTTACTGATGATGTAGTGCTTGCGCCAAAAAATGTTAAGAGAGCCACTCGGGATGTACAAAACAATATTTTTAAGATTTTCACATGAGCGCCATAAACCGGCTGCGATGGGGTCGATATCGTGCGAACCCAATGAGAAGGTGCAATATTACTCTAGTTTGCAACAAGGTTTCCCTCTAAATTTTTTAGATTGGTCCTACTAATCCCTGATGTTCTCATGAAGTTTTCTAATTAGTTACTGATATGCTTTTGACATATTGCCTACTTGTAGGTTATGTATGCCTCTCCTTTTGCCCTACTTCATAGGCTACATAGGCCTACATCTTGTATGGTAAATGTAGTCAACGCACGAAAGGCCATTCCTTTCGAAATCGATGTTATGTCTTTGGGACTTGTCCCATGAATAAACATACACGAGTTTTTCCTGGTGATATAATAGACCTATGTAGTCTAACTACACTGAACTTCCCATATGACCTACATTACTTTAAATAACTTTATTGACATGAGTTACAACATATCAATATTATAATTAAGACAAAAATAAATGGTGCAATATAAATTGCCCATCAAAAAATGTATCCCATAGACTTTATGCCATTTTGGAAAAAGGCAAGTCCACTCCGTAGACCCTCTGGATTCCAATCCGTGCTTTATCTCCCTCTGTGCGGCTCAGTAAAATGGCTGTATCTCGGCGAGCCTCGTGCTGGTTTGGTCCGTTCCCTGCCTGTAGTCTGGCTCAGTAATAGAACTCCCACAATATTTGTGTCGGTTTTTGCATCTAATGGGCTTCTGGAGTTCCTGAGCCGTTACCGTCACATTGAAACCAGGGATGGCTGCCGGATCCGGTCCGGTTTAAGGTGTGGGAATGAGTCGGGACAAAGATAAATGGTTATAAACAATTATTTATATTAAATGTTAGCGTTTGATTGTGACTGACTCGCCGAAAGAGGGAGAGGGGGTATCATGGCCGCTCAGGTCGCCAGTGCCGCCACTCTCAACACTACGCCTTCAGAACTTAAAAAATCGGATCGAGACCCCAAAGAGGAGTCGGTACCGGTGGAGAAGCAGCAAGAAAAAAAGCAACCGGGATTAGAGAGCGGATCTCCGGGCCGGGGGGATCTGCAGGACGGGGCCGATGTTGGAAATGCAGGGGGAGGAGGGGAACTTGAGATGAAGAACGGGAATGGGAACCCGCCCAGGGCTAATAATAATCAGAATGATTCCATCGGATCCGAGGGGAATAACCATCCCGGGATGGTACACCATCACGGATCCGCATTTCCTCCACCTTCTTATGGATACAGTCAGCACTACGGTCGGGCCCCTTTTCATCAACATGGCGGACAACAAAGCCCTGGCATGGCAGCTGCTGCAGGTCCGGCCGTGCAATCGAGCAACATGATGGACCCATATCAGCCCAACTCGCACGACCATGGCTTTTCGAACCACCAGTATAACAATTACAATCCATTCCCGAATAGAACTCCTTATCCCGGCCAAGGATACGGCATCAACTCTCCGCGCAGCGCCCAGCCTCCGACAGCTGGGGGACAGCCAGCAAAGCAACAACCAGCGGGAGGACCCACATCTATGGCTGGATCTTACAATAATCAGAGATATAATGTGGGGAACCCACAGCCAACATCCACGCCAACCCTCAACCAGCTTCTAACCTCCCCAAGTTCCACGAGAGGTTATCCAAACTACCCACCAAGCGATTACAGTAACCAGGAGGGAGCTAGCAAGGGACCAACAGACATGGGCAGCAGCGGTCAGTATGGAGGGGGCAATCCGAGTTGGCAACAAAGGACTCATCACCCATCGCCTATGAGTCCTGGAAGTGCAGGGCAGCCTCTAAGTAGAAACCAGGTAAAGTTAAACTATCCTTAAAACCTTGTGGCGTACAATGCGTTATCCTCACTTGCTATGTAGTTATAACGTAGCACGCCAGCCATTGTCTGTTGGGTAGCTAGTTCGCTAAGACACTCTAAAATGGCTGCCTCTCGTTTTTCTAAGACCTGATCTTTAAACTGTACTAATTTGCTTGGTAATCATATATATTTTGGCACAGGGTCAGTGCTCCTGAGATCATTGTGTTTTAAAAATGGAACTTAGAGCACGATCGAAGTGTGAAGAAGGCCCGAATCATAAGTCGTGGAAACACTGTAGCAAAGCTTCACCCCTAATACCCTGTCTGCCTGACTGTATGACATATAACGTAATTAAATGATTTTCTGTTGTACAGATATTTGTAAACTTGATACAATGGATACTTTGTAGTTTATTAGTGGTAGTTCGATAGTGTCCGTTCAAATTGTACGTTTTGGTTTGTGTCTTTCATCGAGCATTTCTGTCTTGCAAAATACTGGTATGTGGGGGAGAAAAACATTGCATGCCCAGGAAACTCGTGTTGCTGAATAACTTGGAGACTGTGTGCGTATAGGCTAAACCTGTTTCGTAGTCTGAAGGGATTTGAAAAATAATACATTAAACGAATATATTAGCTGTTCCCATAAAAATAAAAGAAGTTATCATTCAGCGCATTGCTAGCTTTAAGATATTCCAGACTCTGCATGTAGCCTGTAAACGTCGGCCTGGTGATTAAAGTGAGTGACTGCAGTCTGCAGATTGCTTTGCTCTGGGATTTGAATTGTGGAGGTAAAATCCTTCTGTCAAAGCCAGGAGACAGTTGGTCTTGAGTTGACATGCGAGCCGAGATCCGATTGGCTGTCGATCCTGTGCTCATGGCCTTTTATAAATGCATATGATGTAACAACAGTTCCGAGATAAGGGCGCCCTCCTACACTCGCGCAGGGCTTAGTCATGTGGATTCCACGCCTGACTTTGTATGTAGGCTATCTCCGTTTACAATTTTCTCTCTCCACAAACACACACGTGCAAGATTACTCATGGCACCCACTCTGACTTCAAATTCACATGAATTCCATCGTGTATTTAAACGCCACATGGGAAGTGTGAATGTGAGGTGCCCATAGAGAGTTGGCTGCTGTCTCTAGTGTGCCACACAAGTCTCCCTCCTGTGTTACTATTCAGAACTTAGCCCCTCGGCCCCCCTCCTCCCCCAAGCCAATCAGAAGACGGTCCAGCCATCTCTATCCCGCCAAGGGAGTTTCCCCTGTCTCATGCAGATTAGCCATGTGCCGTGCTTATTTATTTCATTTCATTAGCAGGGAGCTTGAACATGTCATGAAAGGCTTTTTTTCTTCTGCTTGATGTATGGTATAAAAGGCCTTACTTCAGCAGCTAGCTTATTACGTACCAATGCCACATCAGCCTTGTGACTGCAAAGATATACACACGCGAGACGTGTTTGGGCACACTGGCATTGAGGACTTGCTGCACATGTCATTGGGTTGCAAGGTGTACACTTCTCTAGATTAGAAACATCACGATGATGCACTTTAGAGTATGTTCCCCTTAGTAAGAGTGTCCACATTCAAACACAACATTAAGTCAAGATGCAGGAGGACTTGGAAGATTGTACTACAGAGACTAGCTCATCAATACTGTGGGTTTCTGAAGGAGAATGAATGGTTTTACGCTAAACCCGGTCATGACCAATAGTCTCTCCCTGTATTTCTAGTGTCATTCATTCAGAGCCAATGTTACCTTCTTTCCATCAAAAAAAAGAAAAGAAGGAAAGCATGCTTGGCTCATATTCAAACGGGAGCACAGCTGGGATGTGTTTAAGATTGGGCAAACTGCCCTCCATTCGAAATGAGATATACATGGCCGTGTTGACTTCTGTAACTATGGCAGAGTAAGGTAAAATTCAGGGTAATGACCGTGGGAATAAAGAAGGAAAAAAAGAGGAGAAAGAACATGCGTTACTCATGCTGCAAGTACTGGGTTCTTTCGCAGATATTTTTTCCTACATATGTCGCAAGATATTTGTAATGTTATCGCTATCATGTGTTGAATATCATGTCATGACAAGTCCAACTGATATCTTTCCGCCTCTCTGTCAGGCTCCTGGCTCCATGGATCCGATGGGGAAGATGAGAAGCCAGGCGTATGGAGGGGGAGGCCCATACCCCCAGCAGCCCCAGCAGGGCCCCCCTCCTGGGGCTCAGCAAGGGCCAGGCTACCCTGGCCAGGGCTACGGACCTCCGGGCCCCCATAGATACCCAGTGGGAATGCAGGGCCGCACTCCTGGTGGCATGGGAGGCATGCAGTATGGGCAGCAGGTCAGTGAGGCTTCTCGGATGTTTCCCAAACCCTAACCCCATGTACCTATCCAAGCCTTCTATTTAACCCTCACAAATGGCAATATATGTATTGGCCCTGCGGCTCTCTCATCTGATTCCTTCTTGTTCGCTTGTAGATGGCTTCCTATGGACAGCAAGGACCAGGAGGGTATGGGCCCCAGAGCCAGGGACCATACTATGGCTCCCAGGGCCAGGCTCCCCACCCTGGGCAGCAGCAGGCCCCCTACCCCCAGGCCCCAACCGGACAGCAGGGCGGACCAGCACCCTACGCTGGGCAGCCCCACCCAGGCCAACAGCCCCACCCAGGCCAGCAGCCCCACCCAGGCCAGCATCCCCACCCTGGCCAGCAGCCCCACCCAGGCCAACAGCCCCACCCAGGCCAGCAGACCCACCCTGGCCAACAGCCCCACCCAGGCCAACAGCCCCACCCAGGCCAACAGCCCCACCCAGGCCAGCAGCCCCATCCAGGCCAACAGACCCACCCAGGCCAACAGCCCCACCCAGGCCAGCAGCCCCATCCTCCCCAGACTTCTGGCCCACATGCCCAGGGTGGGCCACCCTATCAGCAGCCCCATATGCCCCCTCAATCCCAGGGGTCATTACCAGGCCCCTCCCAAGGGCCTCCCCAGTCTCAGCCACCG